>NW_015505598.1:1630876-1668162 GCF_001515645.1 Sinocyclocheilus grahami | reverse complement strand
TTCTTTTGTTTTTACTCGTGATCTTTACAACACGCATTACATTACTGTATTTCACGGCACACTCGTTTAATGCGCATTTGGCGCCACCTATTGTTGTGGGTGTATTATCGACATGTCAAAGTCTAGGCCCTGAATATAAGACGACTGAGTTTTTTCAGATGTATTTCCAAGAAAAAGACATCGTCTTATATTCGGGTCAATACGGTAATGTTAACAGAAGAAACTTTAAAATTTAGAAATGTATTCGTAATAGTAAACAGTGTTTCCCACAGGATTTTGTGAGACCGTGGTGGGTGGACCTTGGTCCGTCTAGGGGGGTCCGGGGAAAATATTTTACATTTTAAAGTTAAATTCATGTATCTGGTGCACTTTGAGAGTTCAAAATTAAGAGCTCCAACACAGGTTCAGTGTGCAAACCAAAGGTGAATTGACTTGAAGTTTAAAGGGGACTGTCCTCTTTTTAGTTGTGATGTAGTGTCTCAGTCTAAATTACACTCACACCGGTGAATTTGGAAGCCAAACAAATTAGAATATAATAATAATAATTGTATATTATTATTCCTATGACAATAATAGCCATATATTATAAAACAATTGCACTGTAAAATAAATGAAAATGAGTATTTCACAGGTATATATATTTTTGATCTTATTCAACAGTAGGGAAATTACATTGCTTTTGTCCTAATTTCTGCGCTTTGCAAGCAGCGACTAAAACTTTTTGCCACATCTTCCAATGTGTGCTACTACAACAACTAAACATATTTAATAATAAAAAATAAAAAAAGGCATTTGAAATTAGAATCAACCCACTGCACGATACAAACAAAGATTTATTTATTTATTTTTTTAATTTGATTGTATCATTTCAACGTTTGAAAAACCCCCAGAATGGTCCGACTTTAGCTTTGTGAAATCATGCTAGAACCGGAATAAAACAAGCAGCAGACAGGCTGAATTTCACTCTCTTAGAGCTAGGGGTGCTCTGATTGATCGACTACCGATCACTATCGGCCGATAATCGCATTGGGATGTTTGATCGGCGGTCTCTAAAAATACTGATCTCAAAAAAACGATCTGATGATGCGCTTGCTGTGAGAGGTTTGGCACGACATGCAGCGGCACCGTCTCAGTCCAGCGCGGGTAAAATAATTATAATGCTGAAGGTGAGGTACAATTCATATTTCTTCATTGAAATAACCTATAAAGTAATTTGAAAACTTTCTGTGAGACATAATTTCACAAACGGCGTGAGTGAATCACCGCGCGCGCTCTCTCTTTCCCTCTCAAAATACGCAAATTACTTTAAATCACATCGCGTCTGCACTATAAACGAGCTGCACAGTTGACACAGGAATTGTCACTTGCACAATTGAGGCAGTGCCGCATCATCACTAAAGTTTATAAATTGCATTTCTTTTTAATTCTTGCCAGTGTTTAATCATTCAGCGCTCGCGTGCTCTCCTGGAGACACGCATAACGGCAGGTTGCGGTGCGTATTTTTTCCACGCTCATGTTAACGGATAAAGCGTTCACACTGCACACGGTTGCGTTCCGGCAGTGCGTTCTGGCACTGCGATCGGTGATGGACCTCAAAAATCCTGATCGGAGCACCCCTACTTACAGCAGGTGGCGCTTATGGAACAGAGGGGGAAATACCATCGAAAATCAGTTAGCTTCAGAAATGCATTCATATAAACCCCTACCCCAATATTTAAATTTTTCTTCCAATAAACAGTGAGCTTGCTCTGCCTGTACAGTATTTTCTTCATGCGCGTCTGTTAATTTTAGTCCTTGCAAGAGATACACCTATGAGCTTTTATTTTGGCGGAAAACTCCAGCTTCTGTGAAAACAGGTCTACAAACGGGTCTCATTACAAATATAGTGAAATACTGTAAACATTTGCCCTTTAAAATGTTGAAAATTATGCATAACTGGTGCCCATTGCATTCTCAGATTCTCAAACGGACTTGATAAGGGGATAAAGCCATATTACACTTTGACGGACACCAATGCAATGGCACGAAACACAACGTTAAAAATGTTATGTTATATTGAGGAGTATATACTGTATCAATACATTTTCGGTTCATTATGAAACTGTGGCAGGACAGATTAGATTACTTAATGAATGGGAAACACTGAGTAAATGTTGAATTAACACACTCGAACAAGGAACAATACTTATACAGCTCTCAATAATAACAAAGTAGTTTCGCTTTCACAATGAAACACAGCGTCACACACGGCGGCCTTGAGTGAGGAACGGCCGGAGGGCTAGAGTGAGTGGAGGCCGGCGGGCTTGAGAACGGCACAGCCGGCGGATTCGACTTAGGAGCGTCCGGCAGGCTTGCGGCAACCACATGTGATGACCCCGGGCTGGACTCCGCTTCGTCCACGGTGAAAGCCGATCCGGCAATCCACAGTGCAAAGTTGTTGTATTTCTTCAGCGACCAGCACGGATCAACTCCAGGCATGTCGATGCGATATCTTCCTCTTTTGGAAGACCAAACAAAGTAGTTTCGCTTTCACAACGAATCACACAGCGTCTTCAGGACATGGGTGCAGCAACAATACTACAGCGAGAATAAAAGTTACGTCTTCTTTCTTTGCGTGAACATTTGGGCGGCGTTATGCAAATCTTCCCACATAGTGATGTAGATATGTGGGGGCGTTAGAACGAGTGTTTTAGGAGGGCGTGGCTGACTCTTAACTTTTATAAAGAATATCTCTTTGGATTTGAGACTTTAGTCTTTGTAACTTTACAGATCTTCTTTATGCACCAAGAGCTTGCAACACTCCAAAGAGAAAGGACAAATTTGAATCACATCATATGACCCCTTTAATGTTACAAATGGAGTCTTATTGCAACATGTTTCCGTTTCCATTTAATTTCAACAGTCATGCTTAAAGATGGCCATCTTTAAATCTACACAAAGGCCATAGCATTGAAATTACATACATATGGATGCTGTATGTACACTGAACAAAATTATAAACGCAACACTTTTGTTTTTGCTCCCATTTTTCATGAGCTGAACTCAAAGATCTAATAAGATTGATAAGATTGACTTGACTTAAAGAAGGCTTGGTGAATTCTTTTTTCGGACACACTTCGGGTTACATAATAGTATATACATCATTGGCAGTTGGTTAAAGGAAAAGACATTTAATATAGTCCATTCATGAAGCTGTGAGTTCCTGTGTGGCTCTCCGCTGCGTTTAAGCTGGCTTCAGTTGGAGGAGGGTGCTGAGGAGTTCAGGAGATCCACTGACCTGTAGAAGTACTCATGTCTTGCTTCAAAGCCACCTTACAGCCACGCATCTGCCATCACCCTCGCTCCTCAAAAGCACTTTAGCAAATTGTGCTATAATCAAGTTCACAGTGATCCTGCACCTCGGACAAAAGTCTGGATATGGATCCAGTTACAGGCTCCATATGCAAGCACAAGGAAGACAGAGGGAACACAAATAAAACTTAAAGCTAAATGATGTGCTTCTTGACTGAAACTGTGACACCCCTTGGAAAATAATGAAACACTTTCCTTATACTTGCAAGTCATTTTTCTGAAACGTGTAACAGAGAAGTCCTGCACCAAAATATGGCTCCAAATCTCATAAGTCAACCATTTCTAACCATTTTAGAAAGAAAGAAAAAAATAATAAATCAACCTGCTGTCACTTTTTAGTACTGTGCAACAGTACTAAAAACAAGAGTTTTTATTTTTCGTCTGTGAGAAGAATAACAATACATGTGTGCAGTGCTACCGTACTAATTAATCAGTAAAGGCTGGTATATATGTGGACAACTTTCTTGTTAATTAATTTTCTTGTGAATTTAGTTTATTACTGAAATATAGTTTCTGGTTTAACTGTGCAGACTTCTCACAAGATGCATTGTTTCAGATGGAATAACTATTTCGCCACCCTCTGTTTACCGGGGAGCTGCTATTTAGTTATTTATTTCATGCTTTCTTAACCCATTAGTGTTTATTATTAACCCATAATTGCGACTTTTTATCTTGCAATTCTGACTTTTTTCACAATTGTGACTTCTTTTCTTTGAATTTTGATATATAAAGTCAAAATTGCAAGTTATAAAGTCCAATTCTGAGGGAAAAAGACTATTTTCTTACAATCGCACGTTTATATCTCACAATTCAGACTTTTTTGGAGTTGAGTTTATATCTTGAAATTCTGACTTTTTCACAATTCTGACTTCTTTTCTTATATTAAAAGTATTAAAAAATACTTTTCTTATAATTGCAAATTGAAGTCTTGCAATTCTTCTTTTTCAAAACATATTTGTGTTCTCTACCATTCACTACTTTATCTTGATGCATTACTGGTCCATTATTGTCTTTATTGGTGTTCTAGTTTTTTGTTCTCTTTTGTAAGGAGAAATGGAGAGTAATTTGAGGTAATTATTGCGCTCTAAGCAATGTCCTGACTGTTAGTATAATCTGAAATGTGAGCATCTCTCTTTCATGGCCTCATTAGGTGGCCTGAGCTGTGATTAGACACGACAGATGCATCAGGCTACAGCAGAGGACATTCACGTCGTTCTGAAGTAATGATCCTATGCATTGTATATGATCAAACATCTTTTTATGACAGTGTTATCAAATATAACGTTTCCCTTTTGCTCCGAAACCACATTCTGCGCAGGTATTGGTGGTTGTATGTGGCTGCTATTTCAGATGCTCGTTTAGTGTTTAATTAAGTGTGGTTTTTCCTTCAGTAGTGGAATGAGCGTCTGCTCTCTGTCACAGCGCTGTCTCTGTGCTGTAGTTTTATGGCTGGCCCACTTAGTCTCAGTATTTATGCTTTTTCTAGTGTGAGTGCTTAAATTGAAACGCAACCCTCCACATTTAAACAATAAAAGTCTTCAAGGGCCGACCTTCAGATCTACCGTCACTTCATAAATACCTTATCATAAAAAGAACAGAAAAACCATCATGAGAACACCTTCTAATTAAAAACACATGCCTGCGACATTATTTAAAAATGCACTCTTCTTTTACTCCCAACCTCTTGTGTGAAAGAGCCTTTATATGAAGAAAAATAAAACAGTCATTGCTAATGATTTATATTTTCTTTTTCTGAATATTTATCAAAATGGGAAGAAAAAGCAGGTTCTTTTCGTACAAATCTGTGATGTACTACATCTTTCAGAAGCACAGGAGCAGTCGCTCATATGATTGTGTGTGTTGACAGTGGTGAGTTAGCACCTATTGACTTTCTGACCTTTTACCTCTTTTTGACCTCTGCTTGCGGTGCCCTCTGTGCCACTAATAGAGATGTAATACAGTCTCAGTGCTAGTTAGATAGGAGCGTTTAGGGTGTCAGTATTCTTGTCGAGTGATGGCGGTCACATATGCTGCCTCACTTCTTTTTACACATTTATATCTATCCCTGAACTTCTGAAACGAATGACTGAGTGTAGATCAGAGCGTTCTGTGAGACCTCGACTAAATGACACAGCCTTGTAAGTGTGGGTGGCCCAAGTGTGAGCTGATTTCCAATCGTCTCAGGCTACGTCTGCATTGTGATATAAACTCGCAATTGCAAAAAAAGTCGGAATTGCAAGATATAGACTCGCAATTGCAAAAAAAATAAAAAATAGTTCTGTGATCATTTTATTATCAAAATATCCCTGGTGTATCCAGGTTGCACTCAGTCGCCGTTTCATGTTTGGTCTAAAATGCATTTGCCCTCATGTTTTGCCGCAGAACAACAAATGCAAGCACATTTATCAGGATTTCTTTGCAGGAATGTAATAATATGAAAATTGTACAAACTAACCAGCAACACTGTGAAAGAGAATAGCACATAGCAGACACATACCGATATAAACATAGATATCTATTGGTACAATGTGCATCACATCTAAACATGCATCATCATTTAAAAAAAATAAAATGTGTGGCCACACTTTATTTTAAGGTTCAGTTCTCATTATTAATTACTACGTTTGCCTCAGTAAACTCCTAATTTTCTGCTTGTTAATAGTTAGGAAGGTAGTTGTTAAGTTTAGGTATGGAGTGGATTAAGGGATCTAAAATATGGTCAGACAGAATAAGACATTAATATGTGCTTTATAAGTACTAATACACAGCCAATATGTGAGTAATATGCATGCTTGGTAAATGTTGAGAATTGGTCCTAAAAATAAAGTGTTACCAAATCACTTGGTTTTCACAGAAGATGCTCTCTCAATAGGATACATTTGCAAATACCGTTTTGCATTGTAGTGTGGACTGGGAAAACAGATTTGGTAACACTTTTATTACTATTAAATTGCTAGCATATTATACTACTAGCATATTGGCTGTTTATTAGTATTTAAAAAGCACATATTCTGCATGATCATATTTTAAATCCTTAATCCACTCCATACCTTAATTTAACCACTACCTTACAAACTATTAATAAGCCTCAAATTAGGAATTTATTGAGACAAAAGTAGTTAGTAATAATGAGAACTGAACCTTAAAATAAAGCCTGACCTTTTTTGCAAATATAGTCAAGTTTTCTCAGGACAAAAACACAGTCTCTTTGTGGACGAAAGGCTAGAACTTCCTTTTTCATGCACCTCTTATGTTTATGAATTGTAAATGACAGATTATGTTAGGTGCTGTCTAGTTTAAAACAGACGCCCATTTAAAGAAACACTACTCTACAAAGGCAAAGCACAGTAACTACACCAGCACTCAACTAATCCAAGATTTAAATTTTTTTTTTAAACCATGCATTCTTCAACAAAATACAAATGACCAGAATCTGTGGGGTTGCTATTGTATTAAAACATTTAATTACAGTGCTATTAATTTTTAGCACCCCCGCCTTAACTTCGTGTGATAAATTGTGGTTTGTGTAAAAGGAGCAGTGAACATGCGAAAGAATTGAAAGCAACAGCTTGGGAAATGTTCTCATCAGCTCTGGTAATTAGAGGAATTTCATAAATTACACTTGTGTGGCACTGCATTTAAAGAGCACTCAGAACATCCTGAATTGTTAACATTTTTCATTACGTGGAAATGCCTGGGAACAAGAAGGAACAGCTGTTTTGAGTGCCGGCGCCTGTAGGAAACCCACATCGCTCATTCAAGGTGAACTTCAGTGCTCTGGAATAAAAATAGTGAGAACTTGTGTCACGCTAATTTAGCAGAAGCTGTTTGTTGCTTCTTTCCGTCAAGAGTTTTTCTTCATGAGTAGACTAGAAGTTGCTAATATGTTTTTTTCTGTCACTTGTAGCAGTCTGTTTCGTTCTCAACTGTAACTCCATTTTTACAATATAAGCAGCGCATTTAACCTGTAATCACTAAAGATGGCTCACTGCTCATTGTAGGCTGGGTCAAGACTACGAATCAGAATTGGGACTTGCAGTAGCATCGCATTCTGAAGTGGCAACATTTGCTTGTTTATAAATTATTATTCAGTGACAAAAGGTTGGCAAAGATTTTGGATTTAATATAGCTCAATATGAATATATAGAATATAGTTATTGCTTTGCTTTTAGGGCTGAATATTTCACCCAGAAAAGCAAATTTTGCCATTATATACTCACCTTTATATCCAAACCCTTGTAATGAATTTTGAGTTACTTGCTGTAAATCTGGCCCTCTTCTATAGTTCTCAAACGTCATTCTTCGTTCCATCTATTAGAACTGAAGTGTTCACCTCAGGTATGTTCAGTTACAACATATGCAAGGACCAAGAATGTTTTATGGTCTTTTTATTTATTTATTTATTTGATTCAGACAGTCTTGTGAACTAAATTAATCTTTAAAAATGTGGCATGTATGCGAAAAAAAAAAAAACAAGGTTACATTTTAGAATAGGGAACACATATTCACTGTTAATTAAGAGTTTTCCCTCAATAAACTGCTAGTCAGTAAGGTAGTTAAGTTTAGGTATGGGGTGGATTAAGGGATCTGAAATATGATCATACAGAAAAAAATTATATCGGGATACATATTGATATTGAATTATTGTCCAGCCCTATACAGACATAAATATGTGCTAATAAACGACCAGTATGCTAGTAATATGCATGCAAACGATATCATTTTGCCGATTTTATCGGCCGATATGAGCCTGTCGCAGATATATATCGGTATCGGCAAATATGCCACCAATATGAATGTTTTTTTTACAGAACATAAAACGCAGATGAAATGGTTATAAATGGTTTAATTATGTAGTTTGTGCTCCATTGTTTGCTACTGGCGACATGGATGAAACGCTTAAAGCTTAAGTGTATGGAATACCATTGAAATTCTCCTGAACGGCACGGTGGATTCGCACCAAATTCAATTATATCGGGATACATATTGATATTGAATTATTGTCCAGCCCTATACAGACATAAATATGTGCTTTATAAGTGCTAATAAACGACCAGTATGCTAGTAATATGCATGCGAACGATATCATTTTGCAGATTTTATCGGCCGATATGAGCCTGTCGCAGATATATATCGGTATCGGCAAATATGCCACCAATATGAATGTTTTTTTTACAGAACATAAAACGCAGATGAAATGGTTATAAATGGTTTAATTATGTAGTTTGTGCTCCATTGTTTGCTACTGGCAACATGGATGAAACGCTTAAAGCTTAAGTGTATGGAATACCATTGAAATTTTGAACGGCCATATCTCCGTAACGGCACGGTGGATTCGCACCAAATTTGGAGGAACCCTCTCGAACGCCGAATCGAGTGTACGACTCGAGGCCCCCTTTCGAATGATACCATCTCTGCATCGATAGCCCCCGGGGTCCGGGAGTTATGAGCGGTTAATTTCGCGGTCGGACGCCGACTGATCTGGCGTATAAATTGTATTTATTTACAAAGGGTATATTATGTCACACTTCTCTAGTAAGTTTTGTCTGTGTGAAGACAATAGCGCAAATTCGTGAAAGAATGTTCCGAAGTGAACTAAACTTCAACTCAATAAAGTTGAATGGAATTGAATTGAAATAAAGTTGAATAAACTTCAACCTTACTGGGTGTGGGGTGTTGTGGTGGGGGGGGGGGGCGGGAGGTGGGGGGGGGGGGGGGGGGGGGGGGGGGGGCTACCGACGCACAGAGGGTGGCGTTCGAGAGGGCTCCTCGAGCTGAAGTGATCCCCCGAATTTGATGGAGATCCGCCGCCGCGTTCGCAAGATAGTGACACCAGTCAACACTTTCACTTCAGTAAGGAGGTCTCTTGTTCAGGCAGCCACATTCAAGCGTTGTCTTATTCGACCTTAAGTGCCCTGCGAAGTGGACTTCACAAGATATTCCGCCATAATTCCAGTTCCAAGGGAACATACACGGTACATTCAAAGGGCATTAAAGTGCGTGAGACGTGAAATTGTATTTATTTACAAAGGGTATATTATGTCACACTTCTCTAGTAAGTTTTGTCTGTGTGAAGACAATAGCGCAAATTCGTGAAAGAATGTTCCGAAGTGAACTAAACTTCAACGCAATAAAGTTGAATGGAATTGAATTGAAATAAAGTTGAATAAACTTCAACCTTACTGTTCAGTGCACTGATGTCAGACTCATTTTAAATGATAGTTTATTGTTAAATTGTTAAATGCCCTGCCACACATTTAAAATAAGATCTGATTAACGTGAATCTTATCATTAGTCCTCTCCACTAGATGTCACCCTTATTTACCTTGCGCGATGTTACAACAGAAAGCCTGTCGTTCATTCAGCGCTTATCATGGCCATACGCGTGATTCGCAATGCTCAGGTGAAATGCTATAGTAATACTATAAATCAGCGGAAGCATTTGATATCACGCATAAGGCGCCATGATTTCCGCAATGAATGAATGGCGGATGGCGTGGCGCACTGTTTTGTTTACACGTACTAAAGCGCGGATGACGCTCGCGGAGTTTTCAGCTTCTGCCGTCTCACTATATGATGATATGAACACAAGTGTCATTCCAGCTGCTCTGAGAGTCACTTCATTAACATTTTACCATTTCAAACAGACGTTTTTGATGTCTGAATCGATACCCAGCCCTACTGTTTATGTATATACTGTATTCTATATATAGTACCAGTCAAAAGTTTGGACACACGAATGGGAAAGTGTATGGAATACCATTCAAACCAAACTTTTGTCTGGTACTGTACTATAATATACACAAAGAATATCGGCCAATATATCACTATCTGACTTTTTTACTCCCTAATATCGGTATCGGTATGCGAAAAATACCGATATCTCCCCCAAAAATCCATATCGGTCGGGCTCTAATGCTAATAAGCAACTAGTTAATAGTGAGAATTGGGCCTTAAAATAAAGTGTTACCAATAAATAAATAACAGCACTACTGGTCTGGAAGGACATAAGGATGCAATAATTTCTTAAACTGTATTTTCCCCAGTCGAATTTGACAACTTTTGTTTGGTAGAAAAGAAAATAACACACACACACACACACACACACACACACACACACTTAATGTTTATGACAACTTTTTTCTTGTGAAATTAACTTAATCACCTGTGTTTAATCAACTGAATTCAGATAACTGTCACAGTGCGTAGGAGGGAAACAAGGAGACAAGTAGATGAATTTCAAAACTTGACTTTTAATTAACAAACCAAAATAAAGAATAAAAAACCACTTGGGGATGCTTACGGGCTCCGAGGCCCTCCGTGGGACATGACAGGGGACTAGAGCCCTCCCTGGGCTTAACTGGGGATCCAAAGTCCTCCCTGGGCTTAACTGAGGATCCGGAGCCCTCCCTGGGCTCAACTGGGGATCTGGAGCCCTCCCTGGGCTCGACGGGGGAACAGGGAAGCACTTACGAGGAGCTGGCACTGGAGGGCCCTCTGGAGGAGCAGGCACAGCAAGGCGCTTTCGAGGAGCTGGCACTGGAGCGAACTCGGGCTAGAGCTGACACTGGAGTGAATTCTGGGGCTGGAGCCGACACTGGAGCGAGCTCTGGGGCTGGAGCCGACACTGGAGCGAGCTCTGGGGCTGGAGCCGACACTGGAGCGAGCTCTGGGGCTGGAGCCGACACTGGGGCGAGCTCTGGGGCTGGAGCCAACACTGGGGTGAGCTCTGGGGCTGGAGCTTACTGGGTTACTGGCGGGCTTGACTTCGTAGCGGCCGGCGGGGCTGACTCGGGAACGGCCGGCGGAGCGAGCTCTGGGGCTGGAGCCGACACTGGAGCGAGCTCTGGGGCTAGGATGAAGGCAGAGAACAGTCCTTTTTCTCTTCATCCTCCTCCTTTGGTTACGGGGGAACTGGGCAGCCAGTGGGCTTGTCGTTGCGGTTACTGGCGGGCTTGACTTCGTAGCGGCCGGCGGGGCTGACTCGGGAACGGCCGGTGGGCTGGAGAGAGCCGCGGTCGGCAGGCTTGACTTCATAGTATTGGGCTGTCGACTAGGGTGGAGCTTCGGAGGACAGCGGGGAATTTGGGGTTAGGCAGGCGGTAGGAGCCGTTGGAGAGGTATGTGGAGGTTCTTGGTGTGGGGTGAGCTGGGGAGATGCAGCGCGTTCCAGCGGGAGTTAGATGACGAGGCTTGGGAAGTTTCTTTACTTCTTCAACTTCCAAATCTGAACCATTTAAGAACAGCACAAGATTAATCAGCTCGATCAAAGGAAGATCGCAGCGGATTATCTCGTCATCCATCCCCAGCAGGAAGCACGCACCTAGAGCGGCATCGTGCCAGCTCACCCGGTTAGAGAGCTCGACACATATCACTCCAACCTCAGACCGCCCTGCCGCAAACCCCACGTCCTCAGTTGCAGTCATCTTTTTGTGGTTGAGTCTTCTGTAACGGTGCATAGGAGGGAAACGAGGAGACGAGGAGATGACTTTCAAAACTTTACTTTTAATTAACAAACCAAATGAAAAGGAACACTAACATAGGGAGCGCAGGAGACACACATGGAATGACGTTTAAGACTCGACAAGAAAACATGAGGCAGACTACACATTTATACTAAACTTAACGAGGGACAGACCGGTGTGGGGAATCAACTAATAATGACAACGAGAACAGGAAACCAAACCAAATATGGGCATAAGGAAACACGAGAGAGAACTAGAACTTGGGGAACAAAACACAAGAGACAGGAACACAGGCCTGACAATAACATACTATTTTGAGTTTTTGTTGATTAAACCCGTCTCTCTCTCTTTTTTTTTTTTTTGTTATTAACTCAAATTTTTAGTTTCAGTGAACTGAAAGGCAACCAGGTTAGTTACTTTAATCTAAACCAGCAATGTTTTTACAGTGAGCTTCTTATAGAAATGTGTTTCTGAAAAAGTCACATCTGATGTTGGTCAGGAGGTTGCAGAGTTTCTTTCTGTCTGGACCCCATTATTACAGCTCTTGATACATTTCAGACTTTTACACCCAAAACATCTTAGTCATAGCGTTAATTTAATTATTCAATTTTCATTCATTTTTAATGTTTTATTTAGGATTTAATTTGATATGCATTATGTTTTAATATTTACTTGTATCAGTTGTGTATAAAGGGGTAGTGCTGTGCGTTACATTGAAGCTCATTATGTTTTAAGACTCACGCCCAGTGTCTTTCACTGCCATGTTTTAATTTTGAATTCAGAAATATTTTATCTCACATCACAGAGTGCAAAAACAAGGGCAGTGATTTGGAAGTGAGAACTGAAATTTTTTATCAAACGTCTGTATAATAAATTAGTGTTTACTGTCTGACTGCATTACAGCGTGGACTGAGTGTGGGGGGAATGAAACGAGGAGAGAGCAGAAGAGAGAAAGGGCCGCGGCAGGAATAAATAATCATTTGTCCAGGTTAGGATTCCAGCGGTGTATCTTACGTCTGTTAGTTGCACTAGTGCTATCATTCGCCCACCATTAATATCCAATTTCATATGAAGCAAGAAACCTTGTTTAGCAGGAATAAAATATGGTCAGATAACAGCAGGACACCATCCTGCTCACATAATTACCCAAACGCGGCGCGGGGAGGGATCAGATCCGCGGCTGGGCAGGGGGCATCGGCGATAAGCGCCCGGCGCGCTCCCACACACTGGTAATTACTTTATTGATAATTTGCAGGGAAAATTGCCTGAGCCAATCGTTGCTGCTAGATTTAATGGATTGGAGAAAAAACTTTAAAAAAAGCACCTTTCAAAAGGATTTTAAATATTTCTAGGCCATAGGGGAAGGCTTTTCCTCTGGCGATAATAGCTGAAAGTCATGTAAAATAGCCCACTCTTGGCATGATGCTGCTGGACGCGTGTGTTTATCTGGCCATCCCGCATTAACACATTTACCCCCTCGCCTTAAATGAGGTCATAATTCTCTAAGGGTAAGGCCTTGGTAATGAAATTGACATTTAGCAGCCGCACCACAGTCTATTAACTACAATAAATTTAATTTGCAACAGGCCCAGAAGTGAGCTGGGCTGCGGAAAGAGAGAAAGAGATGAAAAAGCGGCGAACCGACGGTGCTGGTGTTTATTACATGCGCCTGGCCACAAGTACATTTGCTAAAATAAGACCGCTCTTGTGTTCTCTCGTGTAACTATAACTGCTTTTGCTCTGCCTGCTAAACGATCAGATAAAACAACGTAAAAAATAGAAGTGCTGCAGATTTAGTGTTTTTCCAGACTCGGGTTTTTCAAATAGTGATCTGCTTCTAGACCCCGTCTCTAATGTCAGGAATATTGTTAAAGCTGATGAAACAAGGTTACCTGCATCCTACAAAAGAAGGTTTTTGGAAGCTTTCCCCGATGCTGAGAATTGTTAAAGCAATAGTTCACCCAAAAATGAAAATCATTTACTCGTCACAAACCTGTATGACTTGGATAAATAAATAATTTGAAAAAAGGGATCACCAAAATGCTTTTGGCGTCCTTCAAAATATCTTCTGTTTTCCACAAAAGAAAGTCGTACTGGTTTGGAACAACACGAGGGTGAGAGAATGATGCCGGTTTTCACTTTCACTATCCCTAAGCAATGCACATTAGTGCCGAATTATGATGACATTGTAGCACAACAGTTACGAATCTTCCCTGAATTGACTTTACAATGCATGGGCCAATATATTGCACTGGAATAAACAAATGCAGACTGTGCAATGAAACTATGAAGATTGTAGAATTCTGTACTTTAAAAATACGAAGCATTACATGTTTTAAAACGAAATTAACATAAATGAATAAGAAATGTGTGTAAAGAATTAAAAATTACAGCTGTCCTACAGTTGTGCCATCATTTTCACCACACTTAACAATCATTCTGCCCTTAACGTTTTATCAAAAGCTAGCGTAGTCACTGAAGAGCCTGCTTGAGATCTCAAGTGATTTTTTTTGTTTGTTTTTGTCTTGTCTCGTTTTTAAAAATAATCGTTGTTAAAATACCTTTATTTCAAATCAAGCTGCAAGCTTTTTTTCAAATTATGCAAAAACATTGCATTTTGTGTATTTAAGATAGTGGGAAAGTATTTTTTTATTTCATGTGTTTTAATGAAAAAAAAAAAAATCCAAATCCATTTCTGTTTACATAGATTTCTGTTGTTATATATTTGCATATTTGCAAATATGCAAATATATTTGCCATCATTAATGTTGGAGATTATAGCTGTTATGCTATAGAATGTTAAAGGTACGTTGGTGTAGCTTTATCTTGTTGCAGATTATATGTGAGCCAGGAGCACAAAAGCAGTGTTAAGTCGCTGGGGGATATTTGTAGCAATAGCCAACAATACATTGTATGGGTCAAAATCATACATTTTTCTTTTATGCCAAAAATCATTAGGATATTAAGTAAAGATCATGTTCCATGAAGATATTTTGTAAATGTCCTACCGTAAATATATCAAAACTTAATTTTTGATTAGTAATATGCATTGCTAAGAACTTTTTTGGACAACTTTAAAGATGATTTTCTCAATATATAGATTTTTTTGCACCCTCAGATTCCAGATTTTCAAATAGTTGTATCTCGACCGAATATTGTTCTATCCTAACAAACCTTACATCAATGGAAATATTATTTATTCAGCTTTCAGATGATGTATAAATCTCAATTTTGAAAAATTGGCACTTACGGCTGGTTTTGTGGTCCAGGGACTTGATTTTAGGGTCACATGATCATGTTATTTTTAAATTGGTGTGATTATTTGGTCATATGACTTGTATATTTTGATATGGCTCCTGATTTGGCATGGATTGTGTAAAACCATAGTCTTGTTTCTTTTTTAATGGACAAATGAATATTTTTTTTAAAATTGCAAATAGAATCAGTACAGAAGTGTGTGTGTGTGTCACGGTGTGGATGTATGGCTCTGGAGTCTGTTGCTTTGGTAAGTAAAATCCTTTAAATCTCGCTGTATTCTCTAGCTGTCTGAAGGATCGATACAGCATGTGTCCAGTCATAGCGAGCTCCTCTCTAATGGCCTCTTCATGCAGCCAATAGGCTTTGGCACGAGTGCTTGTAAGTGACACCAATGATCGATCATGAAAACAGTGATTAGTCATGATCTGACTTTAAAAACACAGTAACAACTCTACACATGCACGTCAAAAAGGGGACCGGTTTTACTTTTGTCATTAGTTATGATGTGATTTTTGGTATGGTTTACAGCATGATCCAAATAAATGGTCCAGTTGTTTGTGACACCAACACTTTAAAGACTAAAGACATTTTCAGTTCACCTAAAAATTAAAATTCTGTCATTTGCTCACCCTCATGTCCTTTCTAACCTGTATGATTTGCTTTATTGTGTGATATTTTTTGTCAGTGGGCACCATTGTTGTTCAAAACATCATCCTTTCCCCGTCATTGCAGACCTTCTTTACTTACAGATATGTTATAGTCACATAAGCACAGATTACATAAACCTGAAATTTCCTGCCAAATCTAACCCAACCACTCAAAATATAAATCACTGAATTAAGACTTAATAGTGAACCAAAGGAAGGAAAATTACTCAATAATGGAATTTTGTTTTTACCTCAAAAATCTTTTGTAGTGCGCACATTTGCTTTGAAGTATATATGAATCAAGGTGAAATTAAAGTGGATCGTTGGGCTCTTCAAAACATGACCAGGTGCTATATGAAAATGCATGGTCCAAAATAGTGGTTCATGATTAAAGGGGTCATATGATGCTTTTTTAAAGATCATTATTTTGTGTATTTGGTGTAACAGAATATGTTGACATGCTTTAATGTTCAAAAAACATTATTTTTCAAATGCTGTACATTATTGTAGGTCCTCTATGCCCCGCCTCTCTCAAACGCTTCGTTTTCTACAAAGCCCCTCCTTCCGACAAGCGCAGTCTGCTCTGATTGGCCAGCTGACCCAGTGCATTGTGATTGGCCGAACACCGCAAGCACTCGTCGGAAATGTAACGCCCCTTACCATAATCGCCAGCTTCATCTTTCAAAATAAATGTAAAGATAGAGCCCGAAAGGGGAACAGAGTCGTGTGACAGACACAGTGATGAAGCTGGGCTCTCTCGCTCTCTCACACACACACACACACACACACACACACACACACGCACACGATGCACAAAACTCCGCATCTGAACAGTCAATAGCAAATACTAAAACTAATAACAAAACAGTAGCTGATTCAGAAGAGCCAGATTGTCATAGCAAAGTCAGAATGACCTCCTCTCCTAGGTTCACGAAACGGTCATCCATAAAATGCATTGCTGTTCTGTTGTAAGTCATCTTAAAGATTCCTAAATGCATCTACTTCCGGAAAGGCCAAATAAAGTGCTTTTGCTTTTGTCTAGAAACACACAGCGTCTCCCTGACATGGCTGCTTCAACACTAACTGCGGTTACTGAAACCACGCCTTCTTTCTTTGCGTGCACATTTGGGCGCATTATGCAAATATTTCCACATAGTGAGGTAGATATGTGGGGGCGTGTTAGAACGAGGCATTTTAGGGGGGCCGTGGTCGAATCTTAACTTTAATAAAGTATATCTCTTTGGTTTTGAGACTTCAGGGATCTTATCTATGCACAATCAGCTTGTAACACTCCAAAGAGAAAGGAAAACTTGAAATCGCATCATATGACCCCTTTAATGTAGTATGTTAGTCTTCAGGAAGGGCAGAAATACACGCTTTATTAAGATTTCCCGCACATACTAATATAATGATGCTCTTTAGCATGCATATTATTAGCATATTGCCGTTTATTAGTAATTATAAAGCACCTTGTTCAGCATGAGCATATTTTAGATCCCTTAATCCTTAAACCCATACCCATTAGGAGTTTGAGACGAAAATCATAGTTAATAGTTAGTTAATAGGGAAAATTGGTCCCCAAACTAAACTGATTTTCTTATGTAGTTTGTTACTTTTGTAACAGGTCTGTAATAATGAATGTGCAAGACAATGAAAGACGTCTGTGTGACGTGGGTCCCTGTAATATATAGCCGATTTCAGGTTTACTGCCCTTGTGGGGATATTTGATCCCCGCAATTTAGGTTACATTTGTACATTTATAACACTATACTTTGTGTTATATTACCTTGGCATTAAATTACAGCAAAGTTAACACTGTTGTCCCTCTGAGGGAGTGACAGAAAATTTGACATCTTTCTTTTTTTCTCTTTTGTAAAGCCGTAGAAATTCTATCGTGGATTTTTCTTTTGCTATTGGAGCCAAAAATTGGAAATGTAAAAAAGGTCCACGGCTGTGGAATTAGTTTCTATGACTTTCATCACGCCAGTGTTGATTTAGAGATTCAATCACCCTGGCCACAATTGAGTTTTTATGAATTGCACCTTTTGGAGTTAGAATAATAATTAGTGCTGTCAAACGATTAATGGCGTTAAAGTTTTTGTTTGCATAATATATGTATGTGTACTGTATATATTTATTATGTACACTACCGGTCAAAAGTTTGGGATCAGTAAGACGTGTAATGTTTTTAAAGAAGTGTCTTCTGCTCATCAAGGATGCATTTATTCAAAATATAAATCTTTTTTAACAATATAAATCTTTGCTATCACTTCTTATCAATTTAACACATCCTCGCTGAATAAAAGCAAGTACAATTTTTAATAAAAGTAATAAATAAAAAGTAAATAAAATTTACTGACCTCAAACTTTTGAACAGTAGTGTTTATTGTTAGAAAAGATTTCTATTTTAAATACATGCTCTTCTTTAAAACTTTTTATTCATCAAAGAATCCTGAAAAAAGTATCAGTTTCCAAAACAACATGAAGCAGCAACAGTTTCCAGCTCTGATAATAAATCAGCATATTATACTGATTTCTGAAGATCATGTGACACTGAAGACTGGAGTAATGATGCTGAAAATACAGCTGCGCATCTCAGAAATACATTACAGTTTAATGTATATTAAAATAGAAAAACGTAATTTTACATCATAATAACATTTCACAATATTACATTTTTCCCCTGTATTTTTGATCAAATAAATGCAGCCTTGATGAGCAGAAGAAACTCCTGTAAAAACATTAAAACTTGTTCTGATCCCAAACTTTTGACCGGTAGTGTATATATAAATACACGCACATACAGTAAATCTTTTGAAAATATTTACATGTATATACATTTATATATTTATATTATATTTAATATATAAACACAACATATTTTTCTTAAATATATACTTGCATGTGTTTGTATTTATATGTACATACACACACACACAAGCGTATTATGTAAACAAAAAAACAAAAACTTTTATTTTGGATGCGATTAATCGCGATTAATCGTTTGACAGCACTAATAATAATCTTTCTTTTGCATGCTCAACCCAACCCCTACTTAGGACTGGTTTTGCTTTTTCAAGTTGCTTTAGATGTTTTATCAGTTTCAGTGTAATGTTTGGGTATTGTGTGTTTCTTGGAGGTCTCGCTCGCGTCACCGAAGGTCTCGCAGTCGCAGCAGAGATCGCGATCGTGGCCAGCGTCGAGACCGAGACCGAGACAAAGACCGGACACGGGACAGAACTAAAGACAAAGAGACGGACAAAGCCAAAGACAAACAAAGGTAATACTTTCTTTTTGTGACATTTCGGTTTCTAGTTTTCTCTAGCACACACACACACACACACACACACTCCCAGATTGCACCGAGTCATCAATACACCCGTCTCATGTCTGTGTAGGAAATCTTATAGTCTGGATTCAGCTGAGAGTTCAGCTCAATCGTGTGGTAGGCCTCATCCATCCAGCCTGATATCTGCCCTTCAAACTCAGTGTATACACCGTCCCGCTGGGCGTCTAATGCGTTTGCTGCTCTCTCCCCGTCTTGATTTATGCCCCGGTGTAATATGCGTGAGCAAGAGCTAACTGCATTTCCATCCAGCTCTGCTGTTCGCCGCTCTCAAACCCTTCCTCGACTCCTGAGAGACAAAGCGTTCTCCGTTCCACTTCCACCATTGGCTCACGCATTGCTAAACTAGCTCACGACACGGAAACACCAGTAATTATGCACAATCTGTTCAAGATGTTGTTGATCCGTACAGACGTTCTGATGTTTGGACGGGTCTGGAAATGTTTCCAAATAAAGGTATACATCTGACTAAGTGACGGCAGTAATTATTACACGTAGCATTCATCATTAGGTGTAATAATTAGAGGGGCCTGTGAAGCTGCTGTCTGTGAGCGTTGATTGGCTGTGAAGTAAGCCGCTAATGAGAGCATAGTCACATGCCCATAAACAACCTCTAGAGAGAAATGGACTGCTTGCACAACTATTTCCGTGTTCGACTTAATTACAGCTTTAATTGCATCTACACACAGACAGTTACACATGAGAACACATTATTATTGTTATTACTTCATTTTAGGGCTGTCCGTTGTCTAAAACAATGATTACATTCTCTGTGTAAAACATAAATCATATTAAACCTACTGAAATGTGCCTATAAATGTGTTTTCTTTTCCAAATGTGCATAATTTAGGTCACACTTTAGTTTGGGCACCGATTTTCACTATTAACATAGTATTAACTATTACTCGGTAAACTCCAATTTGCTGCTTATTAATAGTTAGTATGAATGAATGAATGAATAAATAATAGTTAGTAAGTTAGTTAGTTATTGTGTAATAATTACTCATGTCATGTTATAAGATTTTGGTTATATTGCCCACCCTTAAATTGACCAGTGTTTCAGTGTTAAATAAGGCAACCACATGAGTTTTGTACAATCATATATTATTTTATGCTTAAGAAAGGGGAAAAAAACTCGGAAATAGGTCCCAAAAATGAAAATCCTGTCATTATTTACTCACTCTCATGATATCTAAACCTGAATGACTGACTTTAACCCTCTCGTTGTGTTACAGTCATTTTGACTTGGAGAGGATTTTCTTTTTCCTGAAAATGCAAGTTAATGTTATTGCTAAAACGTATTAACTTTGCTCACTCGGGGTATAATCACTTCCCATCATTTTTTGGATATTTTTTGTACTTTTTGGGGGGATTTTTTTTTACCCCCACCACCTTTCTTACACTTGTGGTGTTCCTGGTCAGAATGACTAGCCTACAAATGCTTATACATTTCTCATTATGCTACATTATCACCAAATATTGGATTAGATTTTGTGTCAACTTGTTTTTTTTCAATTAGGTCAGGCTTTGTATTTATTTTTCAATCGTAGGCCTCATTGAGCTGAGATTATATTGGTCAAAAATAACCTTCCATTGAAAATGAATAGGGGAGTTTGGAAATAAGAGAAACATTTACTGTTCAGGGTACATGTACTCTCATGCTTCTGCACACACACACACACACACACACTCGCCCGCACGCACACACACACACACACACACTCGCCCGCACGCACACACACACACACACACACTCGCCCGCACGCACACACACACACACACACACTCGCCCGCACGCACACACACACACACACACACTCGCCCGCACGCACACACACACACACACACACTCGCCCGCACGCACACACACACACACACACACTCGCCCGCACGCACACACACACACACACACACTCGCCCGCACGCACACACACACACACACACACTCGCCCGCACGCACACACACACACACACACACTCGCCCGCACGCACACACACACACACACACACTCGCCCGCACGCACACACACACACACACACACTCGCCCGCACGCACACACACACACACACACACTCGCCCGCACGCACACACACACACACACACACTCGCCCGCACGCACACACACACACACACACACTCGCCCGCACGCACACACACACACACACACACTCGCCCGCACGCACACACACACACACACACACTCGCCCGCACGCACACACACACACACACACACTCGCCCGCACGCACACACACACACACACACACTCGCCCGCACGCACACACACACACACACACACTCGCCCGCACGCACACACACACACACACACACTCGCCCGCACGCACACACACACACACACACACTCGCCCGCACGCACACACACACACACACACACTCGCCCGCACGCACACACACACACACACACACTCGCCCGCACGCACACACACACACACACACACTCGCCCGCACGCACACACACACACACACACACTCGCCCGCACGCACACACACACACACACACACTCGCACGCACGCACACACACACACACGCACACACACACACACACTCTCACACTCTCTCTCACACACACACTCACACACACTCTCTCTCTCACACACACACACACACGTTTATGTACACAAACAAACTATATTGAGTATTGCAGGCTTTCTTTCTTTCTCACAGAGATGAACGTTATCATCATATGATTGAGGCTCAGATCAGTGAAGCCTACCGTTCATTCAGTTACAAAAATAAATTCAAAACCTGTGCTAACTGAAGTAAAACAAGTTGACAAAAATATGGAATCAAATATTTGGTCATAATATAGCATAGTGAGATTTATAAGCTATTTTTTTATATGGAGGTCAATTTTCACTGTAAACACTACAAGTGTGACTTTTTTTTTGTGCAAAATAAAAGCATTTCAAAACAAACTCTCTGGCTAAACAAAGCACACTAGTGTGATAAACAGTGCAAATTTATTTTCATATTTTATTGAATATTTGTGGATAATTTTGTCCACAATAACACTTTTTTCACTCAGTCAGATCAGTCAGCTCCAAAAACAAGTACAAATCCTGTCCTAATTGAAAGTAAACAAGCTGACTGGTAATAATACAGCATAACAAGAGATTTACAAGCATTTTTTTAAAGGCCAGTCATGTTTGACTGGGAACACCAAAGGTGCGATAGGTTTTTTTTTCACAGAGTTTCAGAGCTACTTGCTTGTCGTTTCCTCAGGTGATCTGGAAATGACTGGACGAGACACAATTTAATTGAATTGAATTCTAAATCTAACAAAGAACTAGTGATGATTGAGTGTAAACCGTAAACACAGGGTTTGATCCCCAGACACTGGCTGCTATTCTCTGTTTGTGTGTGTGCGTGTGTGTGTGCGCATGTGCGTATGAGTGTGTGTGTGTGTCTGTTTGTTTGTGTGTGTTCTGTATTTAGTTTCTCTGCAGCTTATGTGTCCTGAGGGAGTCAATAGATGTAATTGTGGCTGTAATTAGGGGATGTGGCTGGCATGACATTAACAAACACAAATGAGCAAACACAGGGGCCGTTATCTTAAACACTTTAGACCCTCGGGACCACTGCCTTAATCTGAGCTTCAATCTCCAGTAACTCCATTCACACTGATGTGTTTGTTCACTCACACACGGCCCTGTACACCTTCACCAACGTCTCTACTTATGACTCGTGTCAAAGTTGATTTATTGGAATTTCTTTTATGATATCTGGAGGGAACAGAGATTTGAAGCGGTGATAGGATGGTGTAGAAGCGGTCTGTGTTCTGTATGCAAGCATATGCAACTTGACGCAGATGGAAACCAGTAAGCAATGAAGTTAAAGATGTGTAACATGCACTCATCAAAGACCAAAAAATATAGTTTTTGTTTTGTTTAAAGAGTATGCATTTGCCTATATGTGCGAGTATTGACTTAAGAGTGAACCACCGATGAATCAAGCATTAAATAAAGCGAAATGATGGGGAACAGGTCTTGATTATTCTGGTTGGGGTATTTTGACAGGTTTCTGGGCACTGATAGGGTGCTGTGGTTGATTTCTAGGCAATAGGGGCTTTCATATCTACTGCCCTTTCCAGAAAATTACCAGTAAATAGACGTGCTAAATAGACGAAATTACTGGAAATCCTTCAACTACTGTTGATTCTCAAGTGTCTGAACTAGATGTTGGTCAATGACACAAGCTCCAGAACTTATTGCTGGCTGTTGAATATGGACATACAGAGTTGAACGGATACAGTAGGCTATAGTCAAATGCAAAATAATTATTTTATTTACATCTCTTATGCATTTCAAATTTGTGAAATCATCTCTGTCTATGATTGATGCATGCAATAGCCGTGACAGTAAAGACTTATACATTGTTACAAAAAATATATATATATATTCTAAATAAATGCTGTTCGTTCGAGTGTTCTGTTGATCAAAAAGTAAGAAAAAAAGGATTATGGTTTCCACAAAAATATTAAGCAGCAGCATTATGCAGAGGATCAGTGTGAAAATCTTTCCAAATTCAGGAACACAGCATGACAAATCAGAATTCTTTTGTTTTGAGTGTCGGTATATGGTAACTTTAGTGCAAATTGTTAGACCTGGGTAGGGATGTGCGATATTGACAAAAAATTATATCTCGATATTTTCTGGGATTTTATCGATAACAATAATTAGACGATATTTTGCTGAGTGTGTTATTGTGCTTGTACCTTAAGGACTGCCGAAGAAAAGTTGACTCCTAATATTCTTCATATTCTGTGTGCTGGTCAGTTCATACTGGGCAATATGGCGTCTAAAACGTAAGTCTCTTAATTAACTTATTGTTTACTGAATTCAATATCACATTTGTAATCATGGTAATTTTTGGAGAAAACGGCACTCTTCGCGACAGATGCACATAAAAAGCTCTACCCTGCTGCTTCCGGTTGGCTTTTCTCCTTCAATAGCCTTCTCTTTTTTTTGTTCCTGGGTTTTGTTGTGGTTTGTTAACCTGCTGTATGCACTCTGACACAGACACATTTGAAGAGCTTCATGAGTGATTTGAATCCGCGCTGCAGATCGTGTGTGTGTCTGTGTGTCTGTGTGTCTGTGTGTCGGTGTGTGTGTGTGTGTGTGTGTGTGTGTGTGTAAGGACTGCTCTGGCCACCGCTAATCACAATGGAAACACCCCATGTGAGCGAAGGCAAGCTGGAACAATCCACTTACTGGCCTCTGTAATCTGGTTAAGCATTAGCAGGCAGTTAAAGCGCACACACATGCCTGGAGCCGCTGGGAGGACGGGCACACTTCGTCAAAGCTTTCCCAGCTTTTAACATGTTAAGCATTTTCTGATTATGTTCACAATTCTTGTTTGACTGCCTTGTGGGGGTTTATTAGTTTAGTTTAATCATAACCACAATCACAGTCACTCGCACACACAGAGATCCAGCCCTGGAGCGTGATGACGGCGCTCCGGCAAAACCAAATGAAATCCCACAATCCAATTAAAGTGATCTGCTCGTGCTGAGCTGTGCAGTCGCCATCCACAACAAACTCGTATCTAATCAGTAGAGCCTCGCTCCGGCCCACTTTTACGGCCGTTTCGCGGGGCCGCTCCTGATCGGCCTGTGATGCGTTTGCGTCCGTGGCTGCACTGTTTTATGGTCCAGACAGACAGAGCGAGGACTGATTAGAGCCGGAACAGCTGCTTATGAGGTCCCGACATGACAGACCTCTTTCTGGATTTAGGAGCATTATGGAAATGTGCTTGTCAACACATCCACTTCCCCGTTTAGATACAGCGTGTGGTGTTTTTAATCACTGTCCTCTCTCGTGATCTCTCGCTCGATCTCTCGTAAACAGCTTTCAAAAGAGCGGAGCAAGACTTCAGATCAGTCTTATTTTAGTATCATTGCGATACACTTGTAGTTTCTTTATATATATATATTTTTTTAAAACTAGTTTTAGTTATTTTAGTACAGTACTGACATTATGATTTTTTTAAGTCTCTTCTGCTCACCAAGGCTGCATTAGTAAAAACACACTCGCTCGATCTCTCGTAAACAGCTTTCAAAAGAGCGGAGCAAGACTTCAGATCAGTCTTATTTTAGTATCATTGCAATACACTTGTAGTTTCTTTATATATATATTTTTTTTAAAACTAGTTTTAGTTATTTTAGTACAGTACTGACATTATGATTTTTTTAAGTCTCTTCTGCTCACCAAGGCTGCATTAGTAAAAACACTAATTTTGTGAAATATTACAATTTTAAATAACAGTTTTCTGTGTGATTATCTGTTAAACTGTAATGTATTTCTGTGATGCGCAGCTGAATTTTCAGCATCATTGCTGCAGTCTTCAGTGTCACATGATTTGCTGCTCAAGAAACATTTCTGATTATTAGCAATGTTGAAAGTTTCCGAAAAATAGCAGGGGAAACTTTTTTAACATTGTTGAAAATAAGAACCATTACTAATAAACCCATTAATTAAACCCGTGGCCTTGGTGTTGCTAGCACAATGCTCTACTGTTTGAGCTACAGGAAAATGCATGGCTTTACAGGTAGACCTACATTAAATACTGTATTTTTAAGGAATACTCAAGGTTTCAGGTTAAGCTTTTTGCTGTCTGTTACCACAGTAAATCGTTTTGCCTAAGTTAATGTTGTCCGATTTTATTTTTTTTATCAGCCGATATATTTTCTGTTTGGCTGATATGTCTGATATTGTTTCATCTCATTTGAACATTTGTAATGTTATTGCTGTTATTACTACCATTGTATATTTGTTAATAGTACTCATGTAGCCTCATCTGTTACTGCACTATTGTTTTTTGCACATAAGTTAATACTGTACAGTCGCATATATAGATACCATATACATAGTCTATATTCTATTTTCACATTCTATATTTCCACTCTATACTCGCATATATAGATACACAGTCTATCTCTATTTTTTTTCATAGTCTATATTCCTACTACTGCAGCATAGTTTTTATTATTATGTTTCTTACATTGTATGTGTGTATAGTTTGTGTATGTGTGTGTTTGTGTAGTTTTGGCATTCATTGTGGACAGCAAAATAAGAATTTCATTGCTCAGGGAAACTTGTTATCCTCACTGGGCATATGACAATAAACACTTTGAATACTTGAACGTCAGAAGCAGGACTTTTATTTTGACAGTGCTAAGAATGGCCAGTTCCTGAGCATCAGCTCTCCTGTTTTCCATCTTCATTAGTTTGTTGTCTCTATTTCAAAGTTCTGTCTAATAAATGATTACACAGAACTGTTAACCAAAATAGTTAAATGGTAAGAAAAAGTAGTGTTTGCTTTTCAATAAGACAGATGCTTATATAATACTTTCCCATCTACTGTCAGCATTCAGCAGATATGCTTTATATAAGTCTCTGAATATCTAATAAACATTTAATTTCACAAACCATGAAAACTTTGGCAAATCCAGCTGTGAGATCTTCTGAAGCGTGCATTTTGTAGATTGCTTAAAAACCTGTGTGCAATGTGCAAATAGGATGCGGACATGTATTTATTTATTGAATTATATTTGTCATGTATATACTATATTATGTTTATGTATATATCAGTGGTGAAATGAGGAGGCAAAGTCTTCAAAGTTGTTGTTTTTTTAATCATATGTAAATTCATGTCTTAGTCACATTTTCTCAGTTAAATAAACATTACTTACACTATCATAAAAAGAAAAAAAATCTGCTCTCCTGTTTTCCATCTTCATTAGTTTGTTGTCTCTATTTCAAAGTTCTGTCTAATAAATGATTACACAGAACTGTTAACCAAAATAGTTAAATGGTAAGAAAAAGTAGTGTTTGCTTTTCAATAAGACAGATGCTTATATAATACTTTCCCATCTACTGTCAGCATTCAGCAGATATGCTTTATATAAGTCTCTGAATATCTAATAAACATTTAATTTCACAAACCATGAAAACTTTGGCAAATCCAGCTGTGAGATCTTCTGAAGCGTGCATTTTGTAGATTGCTTAAAAACCTGTGTGCAATGTGCAAATAGGATGCGGACATGTATTTATTTATTGAATTATATTTGTCATGTATATACTATATTATGTTTATGTATATATCAGTGGTGAAATGAGGAGGCAAAGTCTTCAAAGTTGTTGTTTTTTAATCATATGTAAATTCATGTCTTAGTCACATTTTCTCAGTTAAATAAACATTACTTACACTATCATAAAAAGAAAAAAAACGATTTTATGTTTTTACATTAACAATGTAATCAATATTATATTTATGAAAGCTTATGTGAACTGTTCTTTTTAATAGTTCACTTTTTTAAATGTCACCAAGCTGATTACTCACTAAAAACTCCCACACGGGAGATTTCAGAAGTTAGGTTGTTTTATTTTTGGCTAATTGACAGGTTCTATTATTATTATTTTCTTATCTCCTACATTTAATTGCTGCGAGACAATAACCAATACTTTGTATTCTATAAAATTAAAATTAATTAATAAAATTAATCATACAATTAATTACAATTGCATGATTAATTTATCTACTACAAACCCTTTTTTTGCCATTTTTATCACAGAATAAAGCAGAAAATCTATTATATCTATACTATATCTGTTATTATAGTTTCTAGAAGCTACTATTGATATGCCAATTATCACATAAAAACCATATATATACCTGGATAGCTTTGTCCATATTAGGGATTTCCTGGCACATCACAATTTATTACCTCTATGAGTCCATTTAGAATTTTCTGTGTGAGAGCGCCCTCTGGCTTCGAGTATGAATGAAACACACAGTGCTTGAGAGTGTTTGTAATGCTCCGTAATGTTCACATCTCCTCATTTTGGATGCGAAGAAACATCAGGTCATGCAAAGACCTTCCTGTCTCTTTGCATTTAAATCTAGATTTATTCACTCTAGCCCTCGAGTAAATCTCTATGTGAACACACATGCATGAAAAAAGTGTTTGAGACGAATTTACGTTTTATTAATAGTGGGGTCTGCAAACCTGCATCCCCGCGTATTCTACACCTATGCTCCCACTGATCATGTTTTCATGTCATTTTAAGTCTTTATTTTGATGTAACAAAGGTGTTATATCTAAGCGTGTGAGTTACTTACTTTTTAAATTAGTCTTCCCATTAACGTCATTTATATTGTTCATTCAGACTGATTCGTGAATGCAGAACGCGCACAAACAAAAGAGATTTAAGATAAAAAGATTTATCACATGAACTAGTGTTTACTCCTTATTACTTACTGTTTATATTTTAAGTTTTTTTACTGCAATAGTACTATAGAATCAAGAAGTTGCCATCTAAAGTATAAATCAGTTTTTTTAATGAAGTTATTTATATCTAATTTAGTAAATATTGTGTAAAAATGTATTTTATTTCAGCAGTGTTAGGCGTGTGTTTTAATATCTTGAGATTAAATATTGTGATGCATTTATCGGCTTTATATCAGCCACCCTTTTCTCCAAGATATCGGCAGCGGACATCTAAAAAATGTATCGAATTGATTGAAAGCCGACCACTAAATTTGACGTGTACTTCATTGCTCTCTGATGGCAGTGATGCTGACTGATTGCTCACGTCTGATCCAAACCTTTTTCTCAGCAATCGCAGAGCCACGATGACTGTGTGTCATTATGCGTCTAATGGATTTCATTCGACTGAGGCTGTGTGTGGACGTGTGTATTCCAGTATTATGACAAGCACTTCATCAATACATACTCTAATGAAGAAGTGTGAAACATGAACCACATCAGTCCACAATCAATGTGTATCCTCAGCTGATAAAATAAGTGGAAAATAACTTGAACAGTGTTATTTATGGGTAGCAAACTAGAATGGCAATCGTTCTCGTCTGTCAGATTTTCCTACTTTCCCTGCTCTTATTGTGTGGCGTTTGATTGAGATATTGAGATCTGTCTTTTATGTTATAGTTTTTATTTCCCTTGTGCTGTTTAATCATGCGCTCTGGTTCTCTTGTACTTTCCCTGCGCTGTTTCTGTACAGATAGACAGATTGTTAACATCACTCACTGTGTAAGAGCTTTGAAAGCGTACGAGTGTTTGAAAGCTGGTTAATTTGCGGCCGTGCACACGGGCAGGGAAGTGTGTGGGTGCCATGTTTACCATTCAGACCCAAATGAATCACGCTGATAAATTATGGACAAGAGATTGTTATGACTTCCACATCAGTCCATTTGCTATTTTCACCAAACTGCCCAGTGTAGGCCTTTGAAAGGCTTATTAGAGGTGAAGTAAAAAGGCAGCGCACACTTTTAACGTGATTGTGTGTTTGGGGTGTGTTTTCATGTTTTCATTCGGTGTGATTACAGTGTTTCCTGCAGGAGGCTGTGAGACTGCCTCGCCACTTTTTGGACTCCAAGGCGCCCGTCGTTGTCAAAAACTATATTTGATGATATTTATGATACTCCTGCTATAGTAACAAAGCGGCTCATTTTCAAACTTTTGGCAACATACAAAAAATAACTGAATAATAACAGTATAATTAAATTAAGTGAATGTTCTTCATTGTTTTTATTACCACATGACTTTCCTAGTTTGTGATTGCATGGTTTTTAAATGTTCTTTTATTCACAAATAGCAATTTCTGCATAATAAAATATTTTAGAGCTTGACGAAATGTATATTCATTTGTAAATAAAAAATAGATTAAATAAATAAGAAGAAATGTAAAGTAATTATTTTAAATGATTAAAAAAAAGTCATTTATTAATTATTATTATTATTTTTATTTATTATTATTATTATTATTTTTGGTAATATATTGGTTGTCCAAGATCATGAAAGCAGTGGTTCTTAAAATAAAATAAATAATTGTGAAAGGGGAACATTTTAATTAAAACGTTCGATTTCGTCTTACATCTTAATTTTCAGCTGATTTTGCTTATTTTAAACGGTTTAGTCTTATTTTAATTCATTTTAATCTGTCTTGTGGCCCCCTGGTTGAGAACTACGGTTTAAGGAGACCTCCTTATGGTCCCTCATAAGAAAATGTTGTACATTTTAAAGTTAAATTAAGCAATCTGGTGCACTTTGAGAGCAAACTTAAGAGTTCAGATCTCTATCAGAGACCAAACTGAACTGAACAGAGTAAAAACTAAATAAATAAAGTCTTTGCACTGACTTGGATTTTCAGTTGTTATAGTGTCTCACATTTAGGAAGCCAAACAATTTGCATAATAATAAGACATAAACATTACTATAGTAATGCAACTGCACTGTAAAATAAAAAAGAATATTTAATAATGATATGGATAATATTAACTTTTCAGTAAAAAAAAAAAAAACATGATTGGGTCTTAATTTGTTTACTTGCAACCGTTAGACCCTCAAGCTTTTATTTTGCCTGAAAAAAATTAGTGTGAACCATGCTGCTGGATTGACAGAAGCATTGCTAAATAAACAGTCAAAAACTCAACATTAGAGATTTAAAATGTTTAAAATCTGTGGGAAAAAAAATAGATAGGTTCGTTATGAAACTGTGGTGGTCCATTTTTTGTTGCTGTATGTCGGTCAAAGACGGGACGTCCTGTTTTGGTGTCCGCATTGATAAAAAAAGTTTAAAGCTGTATTAAACGTATTGTTGTGATGCTTGAAAAGTCTTTGACCCATGTGCATGTGTGTTAATCTCTGACCATTTCATTTAACACAGCTTGTCTGAACATAGGTCTTTGTCAGAGTAGACAGCATATTTTATGTGACATGACCCAAACTGAGGCTATCTATTAAACATTGCAGATATAAACATGTCATTTTATTTATGCAGGCTATTGCCTTTGTAACTGAAGCACGTATAGAATCATGTTTTTCTCTAGCTCTTATTGCATCTCCAGAGAAGCACCTCTGGTCTTCCACATGTAGTGACAGAGCAAACCCGAGAGCAGACGCCACATGGCAGCATGGCGCTCCAGGCCAGATTGCATTGTTTTCTGTCCTGAGGAAAGAGAGAATGGGGGTCTTACTGTCCCTTCGAGCAGCGGACAGCGAGAGATATTCATAAAGGTGGGCTCAGAAATGAATAAGAATGGCGAGTCCAGCTCTGATAACCCGCGGGTGCCCAGCGCTCGCGTCCGGACAAAGACGGCTTTGTGAGCACTTATCCTGTCTGTACAGTGCTGGGAGCTCATACGGATAATCGCTCTAATCTCGTTAAGGTTAAAAGAGGGCCATGACTGAGAGCTGGCCTTACACATACAAATCTCTGCACGCAAATCCCGTTTTAGGCCCAAACAAGAAAGGTGTCATATTGATTATTCTAATAGGACGCTAGCAATGCTGTCAACCTCCAGACAGATGGAGAGAGAGAGAGAAGAAACAGATCACCAGGTTAATGCATGATGTGTATTCATGCACTACGTTCGTATAGTTATAGCAATAGAGCAGAGATAATTGAGTAATAGGGCATCTTCCTGTCTTAATGCCATCTGAATGCCCTAGTGAATGACTTAATGAGAGGAATGGCTCAATGTGGCAGAGCTCATGTACTAACCACTAAACCATAGCACTAGGGCCGTAGCTATCGATTATTTTAGTAATCGAGTATTCTACCGATTATTTCATCGATTAATCGGATGAGAAGTAATTTGTCTTTATTGAAGAGCAATACTAAATATGCAAGAGATAATAAGATAGATCTCTTAAAATAAACAACTAATTTGTTTTATTTTTAGAAAAATTAACATTTAATTGCCAAATTGCATTCAAAATGCGAATACAAAAATAAAATAAATAAATAAAAGTACAAAACTCAATTTCACATTACTTTAAAAAAGGTAAACAGTACAAACTAAAACTAAGGCATAAGTCAAAATAATAATAATACCTATACATTGCATTTATGTCGTGCAACTTAACTTACAAGTTTCAGGCTAACTAAAGCTCAAGCATGACATAAGCCTTTACGGTGTTCTTGGAAGGCTTTGTGGCTTTTGTGAGAGGCACACATCAGTGGACAGGAAGCTAACTTGGAACAAGAGACCAAACACAATTTTTAAACACATTTTCTGCAACATGAAATTAGAGTTATTTGGAGAATAAACCCTCTTAAATGTCCCTATACGTACTGGTGTGTGTGTGTGTGTGTGTGTGTGTGTGTGTGTGTGTGTGTGTGTGTGTGTGTGTGTGTGTGTGTGTGTAAAACTTGTTTTTGATATCCTTCGTATTCTGTGTGCGGGTCAGTTCACAGCAGTGATAGAAATTAATCTGTTCCAATAAGTTTAAATAGATTTTTACATTTTATGGGCATTTTTACCTTTATAAAGCCTTATTTTCTAAAAGTGTGCATCATCTTTTAAGTCAAATTCTTATAGTTAATCAGTCAATTAGAATAAAAGACATTTGGGCTGTTACCAAACAAATTATATCAGTATCAACATTCATCTTTGCAATGCTGAGGAAACGCAGAAGCTGCATGGGAGGAGTTTCCCACACAGAGGGACATGAATGTACGTAAGTCTCATAATAATACCTTCTTGTTTACTGAAGTGTTGAATAAAATCACGTTTGTAATCATGCTGATTTTAGAGGTGAAAACTGGCACTCTTCATGTGATATTGACTAACTTTCTTTCTGTGGTATTTTTATGCACAATGGCGTTTAGTCTTTCACAAAACATAGCTAACGTAGGGACATTATAACTAGCCACCATATTGATTTACGGTCTTAAATATGTTCAGCGCTTTTTTTTTTTTTAAAGTCTGGTCCCTGTTTTTATACAGTCTATGGTCTGGTCCAGCGTTTATTCAAGTTGTACGTCAGTAATAATGGTCCGTGGGGAAACACGGTGTTCAGTGTGTAGTTACTGTAAATGGACTAAATGGAGCCTCGAGGCAAATAATTTGCCTCTATGATTTTTTGTATTCAAGTTACTCGGGGTATTCTAGGAATCGTTTCAGCCCTACATAGCACCAACCTTGCTGTTTTTCCTAAAGATTAGGTAGTTACTGTAAGATAAACTACCCATTTTGCTTCCTCCTTTAGCCGTTAGCAGTGGTGCTGTCACAATACTAGTGCTGTCAAACGATCAATCGCGATTAATCGCATCGAAAATAAAAAATGTTGTTTACATAAAGTGTGTGTGTACTGTGTATATTTATAATGTATATATAAATGCACACACATACAGTATATATTTTGCATAATTTTTTTCGCCTTGGACGTTAACAAATGAGTGCATTCACTCCGGGAGCGTGAGCAGCACTGAAGCGATGATTTCGGTGCCAAGTCTATTTTTGCTGCGCTGCACTCCTTACGCTCAATTAAAGTGACAGCACACTTTTGATGGACAAAATAAAAATGATTTCACACAAAAAGTGCTAAAAATGCACAGAATAAGCATGTCTAGCGTGTTTTAACAAGAATTGGAGTATGTCAGAAAAGAAAATGAAGAATCAAAAATTCTTACAAAAAAAAAGTAGTGCTGTCAAATGATTAATCGCTATAAAAAATAAGTTTTAGTTTACATATTATATGTGTGTGTACTGTGTATATGTATTATGCATATATAAATACACATGCATGTATATATTTCAGAAAAATATAATTAATGTTTATAATTTAATATATTTATATAATATAAATTATATGAATATAAATATATGCATGTAAATATTTTCCAAATATATGCTGTATGTGTGTGTCTTTTATATATGCATAATAAATAAACACAGTACACACATATTATGTAAACAAAAACTTTTATTTTGGATGCAATTAATCGTGATTAATCGTTTGACAGCACTAAAAACGATAAAAAAGATTTACCCATTTAAACTTGTATTTAATTGTTCCGTTTTGGTTCAAGTATTGTGTAATATATGTAAAAAAACATTTAAACAGCATGTTCTATATCGAAGTATGACTGAAACGACATGATCTTAGCTGTTTTGGGGGTTTTAAGGTTACATGTTATATGCAAATACCCGCGTTAATATGCAAATCCCCATGTTAACAAACTTTCAAGACTTTAAAACTTTAAAGTTTTAACAGACCATCTTCCAAAAACATTTGTAGTTGTGTGTGTGTATATATATATATATATATATATTAGTGCTGTCAATTAAAAAAAATTAACAAATTAATCACACATTAATCCCACCTAAAAAAAAATATTGCACTAACTTTTAAATATACTTTTATATTGCAATAATTTCACATCTTCAACAATCTTCAAATTAATGTACAAACAACATAAAAACAGTATATTAATGGCATCTTTTTTATAACTGAAGGCCAGTATCATTGATACCAATACTACTGATGTCTCTATGAAATAGTTTTTCCCTCATATTTAACCATTGACTACAGCCATTCAACATTACAGTATAACTGAGAGCTATCCATCTGAACATTTATTAGACTTTAAAAAGTAACAACTTCTAATTTAAGTGAACTTAATACAATTGTCACACAAATCCAGTTATTGATTGCCTCTTTTTTCTTTTGTTCTTTGATTTACAGACATCACAGCAGTTGGTTATTAGGTTATTTTGGCTGCTATTACTTTAAGAGCTGCCGCTGCTGAATGTGAAGCAGATCTGACACGCATCATATTTTCTCTCATCTCTCTTTAATTTTTCTGACCCACTTCAGGTCTTAATGTACTGATGAGTTGAAACGAGTGTGTTAGATGAGTGAGACAGTGCTGGGCTGCTCCAGGACAGTTTGGAAAAGCATGTTAATAAATGTGACTCATATATAACATATTACATGCATGCACAGTTTTAAGGCAGCTTTAAATGCCTTTTTTGGTAGCGGTTGTAAGTGGGGTGGCCAACCATAGCACTGCCCCTGCGTTAATTGCGTTAAATATTTTTAATGCGTTAAACTGAAAAAATGAATCGCCTGCGTTAACGCTCTAATTTTGACTAATATATATTTATATAGAGAGAGAGACTATATATATAGTCTCTTTATAATCAGTGAAGCTGTAAATTATGTGAGTTTAGTTCAAGTTCTGCACTCTTGCAGATACTCCCATTATAATCAATGAAGCTGACTACACTGCACAATCACTCTCTTATTTACATTGTGTTCAGACTTTGTTGTTGGTTATTAAGAAAGGATTTGCAGTTGTGCAGAACTCAGTTGGTGAGTTGAACAGAAATGTAATTTTGAGTGGGTTCTGACTTAAGCACCTCTGATTGGTCGTTGCTTCATGCACTTAACAGTGCTGCAGTTCTCAATGCTTTAAACCAGGTTATAAAAATACACCTTTGATGCTCTTCACAGAGCGGGAGCTTTGGAAAGCTGTTTCCTAAGAGCTGGTACCAAATTGAGTCAGTACTCTGCACTACAGTACTGCAAATGCCATTTTTCAAATGCCATTATTGACTTGCTACTGGCATCGATTCCTTTGATAGCAGTAATTAATACTTCACTTTGTGCCTTAAATGCTCCTTAGCCATGAAATACACAATTGTTCTGTCAAATAACATAATTGATCGTGTTGAAGGCTACCAGAGGGAATAGCTATTTGGTTTGTCATTCTTGAGCTTTGAGTCTAGAGATTTATGATCTGGGATTTAGGAGAAGAGGGGAGATGGAATAGATGTGTAGGCTTGTGTTTCCCTAAACACTGCGTGTGTGTGTGTGTGTGTGTGTGTGTGTGTGTGTGTGTATCAGGTTAAAGGTGATGGAGATGCGTCTCTATTCTTCAGGTCAAGGTGTGACTAACAATAACAGGGCAGCGCTGCAGATGATTATCTTATTAACTGCTGTGTCTGTGAGTGCATGGCTGCCTTTTGCAAATGAAGAAGTGCTCGTTTCTCCATCCTTCTCACTTGATTTTCGATTCTGTTTTCATTTGGTGCCGGTGCCACCTTTTTACATGCTGCCATGACAGAAGCCATAACATTGTCCGACTGCACTGGATTATTTCCATGAGCTGTTTCAATACTCCCTGCCCTGCACCTTGTGCTCTAGTTGAACAAATCAGAGTTTCAAAGTAGGTTTTTAGTCGACAAAACCAAACAAATACAACCTGGTTCAAGGCACAATTCGACGCGGGATTTTCAGAAAGATTGAAACTAAAAGACGATGCTGTGCGACTATATTGGATCCGACAGTAATGTAGCAACACAAGTGTGAGTAACTGTTTTCATTACGTGGTCACTATTGCGTTGTCTGTTAAACAGATTGTTTGATCTGTATTGAGTTATTTATGCGTTTTTTACCTAAATCACAGCAGCGTCCATTTGTGAGGAATGTACACTGTCAAACATACACAACTGTTAGCCAATCACAGCAGTGGGCGTTTTCTTCCGAGTCCCAATCCTCCACATCTATTCAAACAGAGCGTTCTGATGAGAGGGGTTAAAACAGGACAGAAAATAGCCTATTACTTCTAAATTATTATTGTTTTTTTAATGTAAAAATCTATAAGTGGACCTCAGAGAACAGTACAGAATAAAAAACAAAACAAAGGAAGTTCATGACCCTTTTAAAGTTGTTTTGAAGTCATAACATAATATTGTGGAAGGATTGTGTGAAAATCTGAAATTGAAATTCTGGCCCTGTAAATTATTATTTGTGTGAAAAGGAATAAAAGTTGTTGGCGTTTTACTGCCTCTAGTGTTCATTTAAACTGCAAACTGCAGTTCATCAAGTTATTGAACTAATTTTTGTCATATGGTCCAAACAACTTTGGGCCTCACGGACTGAAACATTTAATTTTTCTTTTTGGAGCATTTTCATTTTTTTATAAACTCTTCTTAGCCATTTTAGCCAAACACTAAAAGTCGGTCCCATTAACTCACCTCACCTTGTCTTTCCAAACCCACAATAGCTCCAGAAAGAACAAATGAATGCCTCAGTCTGTGGGGCCCAATGTTTGGACCATCGCTCTTCAGAATATCTTCTTTTTTTGTTGTGCAATAGACCAAAAATGAAATGAAATATTGGTTTACAATGACATTAGGGCGAGTAAATGGTAATCCCTTCCAGCACTCATCTGACTCATGAACACTTGTCTGGTCCAAAACCTGCCAGGGAAAGAGCAGCTCTGACCACACAGGAGAAGCAGAAGAAAGCTGTAGTCTTGTGTTGCCGTCTAACCCTGAAGCCTTTCTTTCTCTCCTTTTGTCTCCTGTGATGGACCGGTGGAGAGTTTTCCCGGTTTGTAATGGATTTCGAATCTCTGCTGTGCTGGGATTATGCTAAGAGCCCAG
>NW_015505598.1:1623410-1629257 GCF_001515645.1 Sinocyclocheilus grahami | reverse complement strand
ACATCACTGCCTGTTTAGCCCCGCCCACTGATTCTACAGCACTGTCTGTTTAGCCTCGCCCACCAATTCAACATCACTGCCTGTTTAGCCCCGCCCACTGATTTGTGCATGTAGTTTTTACGAGAGAGGCGAATGCACAAGGCTACTCAGAAACCAAACGATAAAGATGCTCTGAAGACAACAAGACACTGTTCAGTGCCAAGTTGTGGAAAAACAGTGTTTGTGTTTCCTTCCTTCTGATCCCAACGTTAGGAAAGAGTGAATGAACTTCCAGACCTCGTCAGTAAGAACTCGGTCCTTTGTTCACTTCATTTTACCAAGGATTCGTTTACAAACAAGGCACAATTCGACGCGGGATTTTCAGAAAGATTGAAACTAAAAGACGATGCTGTGCGACTATATTGGATCCGACAGTAATGTAGCAACACAAGTGTGAGTAACTGTTTTCATTACGTGGTCACTATTGCGTTGTCTGTTAAACAGATTGTTTGATCTGTATTGAGTTATTTATGCGTTTTTTACCTAAATCACAGCAGCGTCCATTTGTGAGGAATGTACACTGTCAAACATACACAACTGTTAGCCAATCACAGCAGTGGGCGTTTTCTTCCGAGTCCCAATCCTCCACATCTATTCAAACAGAGCGTTCTGATGAGAGGGGTTAAAACAAGACAGAAAATAGCCTATTACTTCTAAATTATTATGTTTTTTAATGTAAAAATCTATAAGTGGACCTCAGAGAACAGTACAGAATAAAAAAAACAAAACAAAGGAAGTTCATGACCCTTTTAAAGTTGTTTTGAAGTCATAACATAATATTGTGGAAGGATTGTGTGAAAATCTGAAATTGAAATTCTGGCCCTGTAAATTATTATTTGTGTGAAAAGGAATAAAAGTTGTTGGCGTTTTACTGCCTCTAGTGTTCATTTAAACTGCAAACTGCAGTTCATCAAGTTATTGAACTAATTTTTGTCATATGGTCCAAACAACTTTGGGCCTCACGGACTGAAACATTTAATTTTTCTTTTTGGAGCATTTTCATTTTTTTATAAACTCTTCTTAGCCATTTTAGCCAAACACTCTAAATTATTATTGTTTTTTTAATGTAAAAATCTATAAGTGGACCTCAGAGAACAGTACAGAATAAAAAACAAAACAAAGGAAGTTCATGACCCTTTTAAAGTTGTTTTGAAGTCATAACATAATATTGTGGAAGGATTGTGTGAAAATCTGAAATTGAAATTCTGGCCCTGTAAATTATTATTTGTGTGAAAAGGAATAAAAGTTGTTGGCGTTTTACTGCCTCTAGTGTTCATTTAAACTGCAAACTGCAGTTCATCAAGTTATTGAACTAATTTTTGTCATATGGTCCAAACAACTTTGGGCCTCACGGACTGAAACATTAAATTTTTCTTTTTGGAGCATTTTCATTTTTTTATAAACTCTTCTTAGCCATTTTAGCCAAACATTAAAAGTCGGTCCCATTAACTCACCTCACCTTGTCTTTCCAAACCCACAATAGCTCCAGAAAGAACAAATGAATGCCTCAGTCTGTGGGGCCCAATGTTTGGACCATCGCTCTTCAGAATATCTTCTTTTTTTGTTGTGCAATAGACCAAAAATGAAATGAAATATTGGTTTACAATGACATTAGGGCGAGTAAATGGTAATCCCTTCCAGCACTCATCTGACTCATGAACACTTGTCTGGTCCAAAACCTGCCAGGGAAAGAGCAGCTCTGACCACACAGGAGAAGCAGAAGAAAGCTGTAGTCTTGTGTTGCCGTCTAACCCTGAAGCCTTTCTTTCTCTCCTTTTGTCTCCTGTGATGGACCGGTGGAGAGTTTTCCCGGTTTGTAATGGATTTCGAATCTCTGCTGTGCTGGGATTATGCTAAGAGCCCAGTTTTGTTGTTTCTAAAGCTCTCTATCCCACCCTCTCTGTGTCTCTCGCTCTCTTTTTAGGGACTTGAGCTCTAAAAGAAGAAGGGTTTTGATCTGATTAAAGACTCACTGGCCAGCCTTTGCTATTATCATCGTACTTATGCTGAGATGTGATGCTCTCTATGTGTGTGTGTGTGTGTGTGTGTGTGTGTGTATCTGCCTGCCCCTCCTCTCTGAACAGTTTAACAGAAAAATCAAAAGGGCCAGTAGTGCTATACACTCAGGAACACAATTTCAATTTCAATTCACTGCCGCTGCTAAGTACGTGATATGGAGATGACAATCAACCTTCTTGTCCTTCATTTTATTGCACAGCCAAGTCTATCAGTCTGCCACGCTCTCCTCGACTCTCCTGTCATTTCCCTGCCACACAGGAAGCCGGAGAGACAGGAAGAGACATTGATGAGTCATGTGGATGAAGGATGCATCTCTCCATTATCATCATCTTCTTTAATAAACCCACCATGATTTTTTTTAGTTTTTTTTAATCAGGCATCGGACAACATATGAGCACTCACTGACACAGTGGACGAGGCATAATGTGATTTTTTCATATTGCTTACAAACTCTGTTTATGAGTCCGTCTTCTCTGTTTAGATGGAGACATCTTTATTGGGTCATTTTTAAGAAAAAATATTTTCCTTAAGATTCGCTTAAAATATTCAGGACAATTATTGTTAAAAAGCAGTCTAAATGCATCATGTTCTTCACGGAAATGCTCTGTTTTGCAGCTTGCCCTTTAAAGTGTCTCTGTTTTGGTTTTATGGATATTACATTTCATGTAGTGTGCCATATAGCTGTTTGAGAATGTAAAAGTATCAAAAGTGTCAAAGACGTATTGAGTTGTCACCACTGAGAAAATATTGAGAAAATGAAAGTATATTATGAGAAAATAAAAGTGTTTTTGAACTTGGATGCATGTAAAGCTATCGAAGGACCACCAAAACAAAATCAGGAACCTTTAAAATAGCATAATGGGGCACGTTAAAACGTCTATGTGATTGGTTACTATTATGATTGGCTCACATCTTTGCATTGAAAATGTTTGACACCTTCTCGCCAAAAACTCACCCAACAGCAAAAATCTAGATGGCTATGGAAATAAACCAGCAAAGTAAACCAAAGATGCGGTTTAATCAAACAACAGATTCCCTGTCAGTTACACTTTGTAATTATATGAATTATATACAGGTCTTTATTTGTGAATACTACTATTGTGAATTATGAAAGCTATTAAATTAGTTATTCAGTATCAAAAATAAGTTCACTCTACCTCAAAACAGTTCAGATGGGGATAATCTCGCAAATGTTAATGTTCAGATGGAAAATCCATATTTATAAGAGCATATCCATTTAATAAATGTTAAAATGAGATTTAGTGATGAGATTTAGTTATGGTCAAACGGAAGAAGTACCGTATTGTCCCGAATATAAGACGATGTTTTTTTCTTGGAAATACATCTGAAAAAACGCGGTCGTCTTATATTCAGGGCCTAGACTTTGACATGTCGATAATACACCCACAACAATAGGTGGAGCCAAATGCGCATTAAACGAGTGTGCCGTGAAATACAGTAATGTAATGCGTGTTGTAAAGATCACGAGTAAAAGCAAAAGAAGCAGAAAAGTTTACAGCTGCATGAGTCGTGACTGTCACGTTAGCCTGATGGGACTAAACTCTCTTTGTGATTTCAAAACGTAAGACAGTACCCAGATTTGAAGACTACAGTAAGATTTAACTTCTACTGTTAATAAGATTTTGGTGGGCTACTATTAGATGGATAGCCTAAATGTCCTAATTCAGATGGGCTACCTGTTTTGTTTTGTTTTTTATGGTATATCAAAAAGTGTATAGTTTTTAAATGTGATTGTTGGTACATTTTACCAGTTTTTACCATACTTTCAAAACAAAAATTAAATAGGAAAAAAATATATATATATTTTTTTAAAGATTTGTTTTTTTAAAAAGCCTTTTTTCCAAAAGGTACATCTGGAAAAAGGGGGGTCGTATTATATTCGGGCCAATACGGTAGTATTTCTTGCAATTGTAATTTAAACCGTATGGGATTTGGAGTGATGCATGTGTTATTTGCTGTATTAAAGTTAGCAACTATTAACTTAACTGACAATCATTAATGAAAATCCCTGAAAATATACAGCCGTATTAACAAAAAAATTGGAAAAAAAAAAAAACAAACAGAGGACAATGTAGATAATATTTAAAACAGCTCCGTATCACTTTGACCCAGGGCCACCACTGGCCAAATGCATTCCCTATGAAATGGCCTGCAGATCCTGCTTTGCCCCGTGTTTAGACACCTGTGTGGTGCTGCAAGGGTTAAAGTGGGCCAGAACTGAAGCACTGCCTAATAAAGCTCCACATTAATGCATCTGTTGAGCGCTGGACTGATAGCTTGATCTCTGCTTTTACATTTGGACGTTTTCATTCAAAGCAATTAAGATCTACTCATCTTGGCCATGTCAAGTAGTCTGATGAAATGACGAAGAGAGAGTCATTTCAAAAATAAATAAATAAAAAGCATAATGGGTTTATTTGAAACCACAAATGAGTTGATTTGCTGCTTGGGCTTTAATTAATCCTGTCGTACCTGTGCAGAGGATAAGATGACAGACAGAGAGATGGAGAACAGGAGCTTTCAGAAGAGAAGGATAATAGCACATGGAGACGATGTAGCGGGAATACACACACCCACCCAGACACACACACGCACACTCACGCACGCGCACACACACACACACACACACACACTCACTCTCTCTCTCTCTCTCTCTCTCTCTCTCTCTCTCACACACACACACACGCACACTCACGCACACACACACGCACACACACACACTCTCGCTCTCTCTCTCTCTCACACACACACACACCCACACTCACTCGCACACACACACACGCCCAGACACACGCACACTCACGCACACTCTCACAAACACACACACACACACACTCATGCACACACACACACTCACTCGCACACACACACACACGCACGCACACTCTCACACACGCACACACACACACACACGCACACTCACTCGCACACACACACACACACTCACTCACTCACACACACACACACACACACCCAGACACACGCACACTAATGCACACTCTCTCACACACACACACACACACTCACGCACACACACACACCCACACCCACCCACCTGTCAGTCAGTCAGGGCCTCTTGTATTTGACAGAGTGGTCAGACGTTTCCTATTTGGCACTATTGACTTGAAAGCAAATGGCTGGCATTGCATCGAGCTCTGTTAACACTTTGACTTGTTTGTCTTCTTTTACTTAATTAAGTGTATATATATATATATACTGTATATATATTGATATATAGATATTTTAATAAACGTAATGTTTTTCTAGTGTATGAAAATTGTATAAAATTTCAAAATAAACCTTCATCGATCAGTACTTTTTTACTTTTACTTTTGATGTACTTAAGTACATGAAAAATCAAATACTTTTGAACTTTTGTAAAATTTGAAAAGGAGTACTTAAAGGGTTTTTATTGCAATATAAAAGTATATTTAAAAACTTTAATGTTTGGTGGAATTAATCACAATTTCAGAAAAAATTAATCGCAAAAAATGCGATTAATTAGTTAATTTTTTTTAGCGATTGACAGCAGTAATATAGGCCTCTCTCTCTCACTCTCTCTCTCTCTCTTTCTCTCTCTCTCGCGTGCTCTCGCTCGCTCGCTCTCTCTCTCTCACATGCTTGCACACACGCAAAACTCCGCATTTGAACAGTCAATAGCAAATACTTAAACTAATAACAAAACAGTAGCTGATTCAGAAGCGCCAGATTGTCACAGCAAAGTCAGAATGACCTCCTCTCCTAGCTTCACGAAACGGTCGTCCATAA
>NW_015505598.1:1601383-1623367 GCF_001515645.1 Sinocyclocheilus grahami | reverse complement strand
ACATTTGGGCGGCATTATGCTAATATTTCCACATAGTGAGGTAGATATGTGGGGGCGTGTTAGAACGAGCCGTTTTAGGGGGGCATGGCAGAGTCTTAACTTTGATAAAGAATATCTCTTTGGTTTTGAGACTTTAGTCTTTGCAACTTCAGGGATCTTATCTATGCACAATCAGCTTGTAACACTCCAAAGAGAAAGGAAAACTTGAAATCGCATCATATGACCCCTTTAACATTTTTCCTGAAGTAATATTTTATTAGGGTATCTGTACTTTACCTCAAGTACTTGATTTGTGTACTTTGGCGACAGAAATGAAGAGAGAGAGAAAATTTTTTTTTTTGTTGCCCAGCGACAGCCCCAAAATATTACTGCTCTAGAGGAGATCTGCATGGAGGATTGGGCCAAAATACCAGCAACAGTGTGTGACAACCTTGTGAAGACTTACAGAAAACGTTTGACGTCTGTCATTGCCAACAAAGGGTATATAACAAAGTATTGAGATGAAATTTTGTTATTGACCAAATACTTATTTTCCACCATAATTTGCAAATAAATTCTTTAAAAATCCTACAATGTGATTTTCTGGATTTTTTTTCTCATTTTGTCTCTCATAGTTGAGGTATACCTATGATGAAAATTACAGGCCTCTCTCATCTTTTTAAGTGGGAGAACTTGCACAATTGGTGGCTGACTAAATACTTTTTTTCCCCACTGTATAACCTAGAGGATGCTTGTTAGTGTCACCAAGTGTATTTTCAGAAAGGATACCACCCCAGTGAGAGCTTTCTGAGTGTAGAATGTGTTGATTTCTGCTCAAATAACAGCACATAACATGTCTGACACAGAAGCACGCAGAAGTGTTGATCTTAAGCAGTGGTTTGGCTGGTTTATGTTGAATGAGGTCATTTTAAGCTGATCCACAGACATCATACTCAAGGTCAACACTCATCTTGTTTCATCTTCTGCCACTGTGCATTAAAACAATATAAAACGCTTAACGACACGCATCTCTCTCGCGCAAGCTGTAAACCAGCCAAACAACCCCTGATACATTTTCAATATTATTACATTAAACCGAGTTTGATTTATAATGTAATATTGGGCTAAGGCAAAACATCAATCATGGCAAGTATATTAATTATTTAATATTGCAGTGTAATGCAGGAATCGAAGCAAGTGTGTTCAGGGAGGAACGAGAGGGCTGAAAATCTGTGCTCCCCGCAGACCTGCAGGAAATGGACAGATAAAAAATAAAAAGATGTAGCTTAAAAAAATGAAAAGGTGAAGATGTACCAGTTCAATAAAAATTTATATTCATTTGCCGATAATGTCTTCCTGTGTCTGCACTCAGCAGTGCTGGGATTTGGTTTGAAGGCTCTAATTGAATTAGGACGCTTTTTTTCTGCACAGACGTGTGCCAAAGAGAGACAGATACAATTAGAAGAATACAGTAATTTAGCCATAGACGGGGGAAGCCGCTAAATGACCAAAAAAAAAAAAAAAAAAAAAAAAAAAAGAAGAAGAAGAGAGATGGAGGGAGGGTGCAAATATGATAAGCGCTTGTGAAATTGAATAAGTGATTATAAAAAGAAAACAGAATTAGTGTGATGAGGGGAAAGGAAAGAGAAGAGAGATTGTCTCTTTCGTGAGGAATGGTTTACCTCTAATTGTTCTTCATTAAAGGATTACAGCTCTCTGTCACCACCGTAACTTATTTTTAGTGAGTGCTCTAACACAGTTCTGCTGCATTAGTGTGTTACATTAGAATATCTGTTTGCTTGCGCTGGTCTTGCTGTGTTAAGATGGAAATGGTCACCCAGAAAAGCCATCGTCAGGTAGTGAAAGAATTTTAGTAGTGAAAGGTTGCTGGGGAAAGAGAGATAGATGGATGGATGGATGGGTTTGTGGAGGGGAGAGGGGTGGAGTGGGTTTCACATGGGCTTTTCTGTCCCTGATTACTGGAGTCATTTCTGAGCTGCCAAGGGCTAGTTAACATCATGTTTCCTAACCGTGCTTCTTTGTCAAACATATGCACACACACACACACACACACAGTGTTTGCCACAGTATCATCTTTGTATCTTTTTTGTCATTACCTTTTTATATTCAGTAAGTTCCATGGCACCTGTTCTGTTTACTTTAGTTTAGAGGCCTTTAGTCTGTTTCTGTCCTTTCACACTGTAAAAAATGACCGTGAATTTAACGGTAAAAGACTGTAAAAATGCTACCTTTAAAAACCTGTTAAATGTTTAACGGTAAGTTCCCCTACTATATACACGGTGAAAAACTGTATTGGACATTACATGTAATTTTACGGTAGTATACCGTTTTTGGAAGTGAAAAAGACAGTTTACAATTATGGGGGTGGTTACATAAACCGCTTGGACTAGTCATAAAAAGTCAAAAAAAAAATTCTTTAAGGCTGGTCATAACTTGTAAAGTGAAATGGTCTAATTTGAATTCAAGATGTAAGACTGATTACCTCTTTGCATTAGTTTTTAAGACTCCGTCTTAACATAGTGGCTATGCTTATGCAACTGGCTCCTGAGCTTAACCTTATTAAAAGTCTTGAGGATGTGCTGGTTTCTTGAAGCGTCTTGGAGACTAAGATGATAATACAAAAATTAATAAGTCTCAAATTGTGAAATAGTGGTTTGGTGATTATGAGACGTAATTTTCACGTATGAATTTTCACTGGGGGTGGTTACATAAACCGCTTGGACTAGTCATAAAAAGTCAAAAAAAAAAATTCTTTAAGGCTGGTCATAACTTGTAAAGTGAAATGGTCTAATTTGAATTCAAGATGTAAGACCGATTACCTCTTTGCATTAGTTTTTAAGACTCCGTCTTAACATAGTGGCTATGCTTATGCAACTGGCTCCTGAGCTTAACCTTATTAAAAGTCTTGAGGATGTGCTGGTTTCTTGAAGCGTCTTGGAGACGTTGTCACAGTTCTTCTGGATTTAGTCTGTCTCAGTTTGTTCTGTTTCTTCATGTGACTCCAGACAGACTGATGATGATCAGATCAGATCTCTGTGTGGAGCGCTGGCTGCCGTCAGACAAAAATATCACTGGATTATTACAATTAATGGCTAAATGAATGTTTGGAAATGTAAACTGATATTTCCCACTGACACACTACAGCAAAAGATAGAAATAACTGACTTGAAACCATTTTTTAGCTGGTGAAAATACTAGTGGCCTAAGACTTTTGCACAGTACTGTACTGTACATGGGTATACTGTATATGACATGGTTGTTTGAGGAATGAAAAGCTACACACTGCATCAGTTACGGTTAAAATAATTGTTGCCCAACATACAACAAGCCAGAAACATATTAACCACTGCACTAATATTTCAATCCTAAATCACACATATTTGCTTATTTAAATCCAGGCGGCGATTTTTTTTACTTTTTATTTTTTTGGAACATGAGTATCAATGATTTAATGAGACACTGAATGGTTATTTAATGTAAACACACCCACACAGCATCTGTGTGCATCATTATTCTCATGAAGACCAGCTGTCTTTAACCGGTGGCATTTCTGATTTCCTCTCTAACTCTCTCCACTTGTAATTGTTTTAAAGAGAGTAAATGCCCTTTTAAAATCTCCTGCCCTCATGGAGCCCATAGATCATGAATTGATAAATACAGTAAATCTATTAAATACAGTGATTATGGCTGATCCGTGAGAGCAGGAGAACGAGTGGGAGCTCAGGGGGACGAGACGCTTGCTGTCTTTGCGTTATTTACAGTGGAGCAAATTTGTTCTTGTGTTGCAGGGAAACAGGGAACATCAAAGCTGGATTGGAACATCTGGTAAGTTCTGTTTCTTCCCCCCCTTCAGTGGTTTCTCAATCTTTGATATCTGCATCCAGAATGAATGTTCAGCAATTGCCTTTGAATAGCTTGAGCTGTCAGACAGACTCAGAGGTCTCTCTATAACTCCCACACGATTGCCTGGGTTTTCATGTCAGTCGCTCTTTCGTTTGTCCCCTTCCGCTTATTTTTAATTTTTGCTTTCGTCTTTTTTGCTAAAAGTTGTGGTGTTAAATAATTTCTTTCCCCTGTAAGGATGATGTGTGTGTTCTGGAAATGATTTTTGAGTCAGTAGGGCGATTCAGCAGTGGAGCGTGTGTTTGTTTTTATCTGTTTCCTCAAGCTGTTCAGTTTCCAGTTGAACGTTCGTTTGCCGTACAGCTCGCAGATTCATGTCAGGCACACGTTACCTCTGAACACATCTGGAAAGATCACAGTGTCTTCCCTCTTCTACCTTCCTGCCTCCATCTCTCTGGATGTAGGGCACACTGTTGGCCCTTAAAATGAGCCCTAGGGAATGTTTAAAATTGTAACGTCCGATATTTCCTGGGTTTTCTGCAGCCTTTCTAATCCAGGGTCAGAGTGCCATGCACTGGAGTTAAAGGGCTGCTTTTCTCCTCCTGGGTGGAACCGAGTTTCCATTTCTGCTGTTTTTTTCTGCGGGATGAATAATGGAGAGAGGTCACAGTGGGGTCCTGACTCTCTGAATGTACACTCACCTCCCTCAGCTCCACACCCTGAATATTAAACGCAGGCCTGGCCCTTTAAGGGTCACTCAACACACCTGACCTTAATCCTTATCAATTATCATGCTTATTTTCTCAAATCAAATCTTTATCACATATTCCCGCTCATTCCTTCTCAAGATCTCCACTGCTAAGAAACCCTCACATTAGTGCTTATAACAAATCAGAAGTTGAGTAATCTCAAAAACTTGAGGCATCCAAATTCAGTTTATGTTTTGGGGTAAAAACTGTTGTTAGCTTAACAATAAAGACTGGTCTGTGCTTTCACTGCAAAACCTAAAATTGCATGTTGACTTGTTGCATTGAAAATGTTTGACTCAATTGAATTATCTGAACATTGTTAATTTAGTTGAACCAACTGAAAAATATCAATGCATCAAGTCAACACAAAATTGAGTTTTGACCTCCTTAAATCTTTTACAGTGTTCATTAAACACAGCACCGAACCAAGTATGTGTATCGAAAGTGTGAATCTCACAGAACACTAATCACCCCAATGGTGACGTAACATTTACAACAAAATATAATCATAAACTACATAAAGCCAAGACATTTATTATTTACATATTTATGTTATCATAAGTCCCCATTCTTTGCCGAAATGCTAATTATTCAAGTACGTCATCAGTGATCAAACTGAGCAGCTCAGCAGCCTGTTCTTGCTCAAACTAAATGGCTAAAAGTTGCTCAACTAAATCGTTTAAAAACTATTTTATGCAACTTTCTCTACATTCAATAGTTCAATTAACCTTTAAAATAGAGTTTGTCTGACAATACAAAGGCTGGTTGATTTTATTTATGTAGTTTTGTTTTATTTATTTATTTATTTTTTGTATGGTATATAATTGTGTTTTGCTAGTTTATCCTGAACTATACTTTTGTGGATGGGTATAGACACTGCATCCCATCCAATACTCAGATTAGAGGTCAGCAGATATGTGTTTTTAAATTTTAATAGCCAGTATGTTTAAGATGCAACAAAATACTAAGTTACTTACTAGCCCTATGCTCAACCATAAAGTGTTGTGCTCGTCACAGAGAAGTGATGAAATATCCATAATGTGAATGGATAACAGAGTACTTTCTGGTATTTTTGGTGTTGCATGTAATAAATCACATTATATTTGCAAAAATAGCGTAGATAATCCACAACATTTATTTTTCAAACCATGTTTTGTGCCAGCTGTTATAATCAAAGGTCAGTGAAATATGACTGCAGTATATCATTGTGCCATACAGCATAATTCACAGTCAGTATTATTTTATTACAATATTATTGCCATTGTTATTATTTTATTCATATTTGGAATTACAGACTAAACTAGGGATGCATCAATCCAATACTCAGTATCGGTATCGGTTATGATACTAACATTTTCTGCAGGATTGAGTATTTCCAGAGAATGAAGCATTTTTTATTCATTTTGACTGTGTTGCAGGTTAGTGTGTAATTAACTCATCTTCATTAGGATAGAGAGATGGACAGATGTAGAGGGAACAGAGGATGAAAGGAAAGATAGAACAGGGCTGATGGAAGGAGAGATTTGACAGAGGAGCGAGTGAAAGGGGAGGAGAGTTTATGAGCGCATGCATTGATCTACAGCTGTATAAAAGCACAGTGAATTATTGAAAAGGAGATTACATGCATAACCCTCTTGAATCAATATGTCTGTTCGAAAAGAGTCTCTCTCTACATGTGTCAAGTTAATAAATTAATTAATTAATTAAAAAATATTTAAAATAAATAAAGTATCTTAAATGGTATCATGTATGTCTTAATTATTTTAATATGTGATATTGTGTATTTGGGGATAGAAAAACAGGAATGTCAAACCTTGTATTAAAATAAAATGTGTTAATACTGCAAATTTCAAAGTCCAAATGTGGCACTGTTCTGCAGGTTCGCTGTATCAGAGCAGTTCGCATTCGCAATCGATAAATACTGAGCGTTTATGATCTTCTGCTGATGAATTAGGACAATGGTTAGTTGCTGGTGTTTATATTGTAATGTGTTGTAGACTGTCCTAATCTCTCACATGTTTTGAAATGAGCAGCCAGCAATAGTAAACCATAGACACTTCAAAATAAGAGTCTTGGTCTATTCAAGGCTTGTTTATAATTAAAGGTCCCACCATCTTTTTTCCTGGTTATTATTGGTATTTTGATTACAGAATAAACATTCTCTGGCATTTAATTGAAAGTAAGATAGTGTAGCTTTTGAATTATTTTAAATAAATTAAATCATTTTGCTTGTAAATGTCTAATTGTATCCCTTTATTAAGGGAAAACAAAACACTTTTTTTACTGTGCACCTTAAAATTCTTAATGTGTTCTTACATTTTCTCACATTTACAAAAGTAAAGCGTCAATCCTCAGATAAAAAATCCTTGCCTTTTCATAGTTTCTCATGTACTGCATATTCCATTTAGTATAGCAAAATGTTACCGATAACAGCTGATGGAAATGCTAATTATTAATAAAATGTATTGAGACAATCTTTTTTCTTTAACTTTGTTAACTGGGACAGTACTTCAAATGTCACCAAAAAAAATAATAATTTGGAAAACCTTTTTGTTAGGCTTTACTGCAAATGATTGTAATATCAAGCCCAAAGCATTTCGTTTTGATGCAAATGCTTAGTGTACATATACAGCTGAACACATAGCCTTTCAAAATATACTCCATTTGATATTGTGTAAACACAGGCGTTCGACAAATGCAAACTAGAAAATGTCATCGTCCAGTGTCTGCGCTATTTCTCTCCACAAGTTATAAGCGATGAAAAACACGTTTCTGTACTCATTTAAAAGAGTTGAGTGCACTTGTTAAGCCCCTCACACTATGCTGATAGTGACATTTACATGCTGTACGCTTACTGTAGTGTATGTGTAAAAACTGAAGTATAATTTGGGCTTCACATGACAAAATTGCAGTGTTACTGCCTTTGCAGTGCTGTTAAATCTATTCAGACTTCAAACACAGTGTAATGGTCTGAAGAAAAAAACATTTATTTTTATTTTTTTATGGTGCCATGGACTTTGCATATTACAGCTTTAAAATGTTAAATGTGTTTAAAATGGCATTTTCACCATTGGATGTAAATTGAGATGTGATTGTCTGTAATACATGTACAGTATGTTACTGTTAGTAGATTCATTTGATCAACTAGCGAGAGTTTATTTTGAGTAAATATTGAAATGAATGTCAGCAGCGGTAGTTGTGTTTTTGGACTTTATTTGTGCATTAAATGCGACGAGGTGGTAGTTCCAATAAAACATGCCAACACGCGAGTCTGCCAGATCTACGATTCCTGAAAATCTGAATATGTGAAAATTGCATCTGAGAATTTATTGTCGACTTTATAAAAGCTGGTAGATTGCGTCCGCTCGTCAGACAGCAGGTGCTGCAGTATTTTATCAAGATTTGTGTCGATGAACAGTAAGTCTACACCCCCTGCATCCCTCCCCGAAATACAGTCACATTCACCCTGCAAATATGAGCCATAAACAGCCCCGCTTCAGATCTACCCGTGTTAAAAGACGGCAAACTTTACAAACTCTAGACGAAGGCAACTTTTCTAACGATCTTAAAAGTAGCTACTTCTAATCTTGCTTTTCCAAAAATATCCACTTACTGAAACTGAACTGTATTTCCCCAACATTTTCAAGAAAATTTGTATCTTCTTAATTTTGCCGAATGGCGAATGCAGTTTAGCTGGCAAGTCACATTTAACCTTATTTTTTTGTGGGACTTTTATGGTGATGCTTATTAGCTTTTGTGTGGAAAAAACTGAGGATGTTTATTTGTTTTTCTGTGTATGTTTTTGGTTTATTGCTTTACTGATCTCTCTCGTACAATTTTTCTTTATTATAGAGGCCTGAATCTAGCTAGATCGGATGCACGGCTAAATAAATTTAAAAAAACAAAGTGAGCACCCTCTATTACTGTAGTTTGATCTGTGTTGGGTCATTCTGTCGTAATCTCATGTCTATCAGCTTTAAAAATACAGAAATGATATGTAAAACTGATTTCCCCCATGGGTTTTAGCTTTTGAGGCCTTGTTTATATGTAATGAATTATTTACGATTCATATTAGTACCAGCGATTGCGAGAAACGGCTCTGTTTTGGCTCTATTACTTAATAATAGATTTATCCCATAGCATCATCAAAAGCACCTGTCTTCCTCGAACAGAACGAGGGAAGATCAGGGCTTTAAAAATCAATGGAGCATCAGAAAGCGCGCGGCCTCCAGCGCTCGTCCCCGTCCGCTCCGGCTCTCCTCCTCTCGCCGTGTTTGCCAGTGATTTGATTGTGGGATAAAGAGGTGATCTGACAACACCTCACCGAGTGTCAGCTAAATGAAAGCCGAGGAGCTGCGCGAGGATAATTTGCAAGCAGATTTACATGCTTATTACACTAATGATTTCATCAGATTGGAGGTGTCTGCGAGTCTGCCACGGGCCTCCGTCTCCCTGCATTTGTGAAATAAGCCGCCTGGCTAAATGATGGAGTCATCAGACTGACCTTTAACCTGACGCCTGCCCAGACATAATTGCATGTCATACTGATAGAGGGGACGGGCACGGCTTTCATATCCCGCCGCTTTATCTCTCTCGCTCTCCGTTAAGATGCGTTCCTCTTTGCATAGATCTCACAACAGAACAAAAACAACAAAGAAGTATCGCATCTCCATTTCTAAATGATGCTGTTAGATTTAGCGCGAGGTCCTGGCGTATATATATCACGCCGAGCTAACTGGTCCCTTACTGTATACGCATTATCTAAATGGTATCTCTGAATGTCAAGGGCATAAAGGAAATTAAATCGGAAAGTGCAGATAGAGCAAAGGCGATTTTATCTCCTGGTGATTGCAGTTTTGATAGGTATTCCAGTGAATTTCATTTTCTCCGGATGGCGAGGAGATGAGTTAGCCGCCACATTTGTTCATTTTTCTTCTACATGATTTATGTGAGTTGAGTGTGAGTCCAACGCCCAGCCCGCTCTGGCTTGAACACACACACACACACACATACACACATGTGCACTAATACACACTTGTGCATGTCAAAAAAGTCTATTAATACAATTGCCTTCCATTTTGGCCTGACTGTGTGTGTGTGTGTGTGTGTGCACACGCAGGGGGAGAGAGGGTTTGTGTGAATTGCGCGGTTGAAGGCGAGGACCGCCGCGGTTAAACCTCTGTCATCACTCATGCTTGTTTACATTCTAAATACGTAATGAAATCTTGTTGGCAATAATCAAGGAAATAAAAGTTTGGGAAAATTGTAAAAGTGGTGAAGTTTGAGAAATGAGCGTCAGGCGGCTAAATAACATTTTGGGGCAGGAAAGCTTATTATTATGCAGCGGCAGTGCCTACTGTAGACACAAAGATGAACAGCCTCTGCTTTCCTAAATGCTGTTAGCGCCGTCCTGAAGTATGGCACATTGTAAAAAAGGCCTCCGATTTCATATTGAGATTATATTTAAAAAAGATATCCATACACAACATTATATTTTATAGACGCCCGGCCCAGAACTCCTGATATGCAGTATTTGTTATAAATATATAAATAAACATATTGCACTGGAGCCCATCTCTACCCTGATCTTATAGACCTGGATATTAAAAACAGAATATTGTATTTTCTAGGGGGATCCTGTAACGTAATGCTGCGGCCCTTATTTTTTTTATTTATTTTTTTAGGTTAAGGAATGGGCCAGAGGTTGGAAATAACAAATGAAAAATGACTATAAATGAGGATGAAGAAGTCAGATGAGATGAGCGATGAGTAACGGAATAAACTCTGTGTATACTAGTATACTGCTGTTTAGATTTGCAACAATTATGAATTTATTTAATCAAAAATACAGTAAAATCTGTAATGTAATATATCATTACAGTTAAATATGAAGGATGCTTTAAATCATGGAATGTTTTTTTTTCATGCCTTCACAATTTTCACTGCTTTTCAAATGCCTTTTTTTGGTAAATAAATATAAATTGACAATCTTGTGGCTTTATGGCCTGCAATTTTTCTCTAATTGAATTTTAACACAAGTAATATACTTTACGATTAAATGAGATGTGATGTATGAGAACAAAATACAAATTCAATGGAAGTTAATATCGCTCGTGAACTGTGAATTTTATTGTCCAATTAAGATGTCATTTTGTCAAATTATGCAAAAATGGGAAAATGTTATGTAATTGGTTTTGCTTCTAAAATATTAGGTATGCAATTAGGCATTCCCACTAGATAATACTTCTTATGGTCTATTTTTATGATTTTTTTTCACTTGCATTAAAAAAAAATCTTAATTTTAAGAGGTCTTAAATTTGGAAATGGAAGAGTACGAATCACGATATTGTCTAAGGTAATTATTAAACTTCAAAAGTGTTACGGAAGGAGACTCACACAGAGGATTAGAGTAACACAGATTACTTTTATTGACGGAAACAGATGATTAGGAGTTTGAATGGAGAATTTCACAGTACTGATGAGGAATATAATGAAAGTCTTGAACTTACAGGATATCGGGGACGAGATGGATGGAGGACAGATGACAGCACACACCTCAGTATAACAGTGCAGGCAATATCCACACGGAAACTTGGGGAGGAGACACACGCTGGAGAAGAGCACTGGAGAACACGCTGGAGAAGGCACAGGAGGTAAGTACACAAAGGAGGTAGGAGTATCAATGCTACAGTCCTGAGGTTTAATTGACCCTTCGCAGGGAGTTTGACTGGCAGGCGATCTGACTAATCTTAACTCAGAATCTATATATATATATATATATATATATATGTATTTATATATATATATATATATATATATAAGATTCTGTCAGATATTTTGAAGAATTTTGGTAGCCAAACAGTTGATGGTAGCCATTGACTTCCATAGTATGAAAAATTAAAAGAAAAGGAAAAAAAACCTCAATGGCCAGCTGTTGGTTCACCTACATTTTTTTAAATATCATAGCTATATATATATATATATAGAGAGAGAGAGAGAGAGAGAGAGAGAGCACAACCAGACTACTAGAGTTCTTCAAATCATACTTTATGGACATAAGCAGTGAATATAATGCTGTGCAGGACAGATATGGACTGTAAAGGCAGAGGATGAGTAGCTGTAGACAGTATGAAGCAGACAGAAGCTCTGAGCAGTGTGGATGAGGATCTGCGGTGTGTGGTAATTGAGATAATTGGTTTGGCTCAGTGTTTATGCAAAACGGCTGTGTGTGTGTGAGTGAATGAGAGAGATACGCTGATCCAGGACCTCTCACCGGGACACTAAACCCCATCAAACCTGGACTCATCATCTGTGCTGCCCAAGCTAGCTCGCAGTTCAAGTCTGTTTGTGCTGTGAGAGACTGCTGGAGCAGTGCTGATCTGACTACATTCATTACACACACTCTTACACTGTAGATACGAAATCAAGTGCACTTATTAAAAACTTTCTATTCATCAAAAAAAAAAAACTTGGTTTCCACAAAAAATTTTGGCAGCACAACTGTTTTCACCATTGATAATAATCAGAAATGTTTCTTGAGTATGATTTCAATATCACCATAGAGTGCCTTTCAACCCTCACAATAATCAAACATTTGGTTTTAATTCCCCATTCGCTTTGTCATATCATAAATAGTAGACACTCAAGTAGAAACACATTAGCTGAGCTCCCACACATTATTTTTAGATAATTATGGGCCATTATTCGAAGCATAAACCATAAGATATGTCCCCCCTGTCATGTACATATATATATATATATATTACTGTTAAATACGTTTTCATTGCAAAATTAAGATACAAATTATATTTTCTGAAAGGTATGATGTCCCTTTCCTAAACAGGGTTATTAAAAAATAAGATAATAATAATAAATAATATAATCACATCCTCAATCACATTGGTATACCCCCCCCATTAATTTTAGTTTTTAGCAATATTAACTACAAATGAATGCTATGTCCACCCTGTCATGTTTATGTCCACTAAGTGACCAAAAGGGTGGACGTTTTGAGCTTCAATTAGCATATCAGCTTACAACAAACTGTGACTAGATAAATATTTAGTCTGGTTGTTGAAGAGAATTTGGTATATTTAAACGTACGTATTTTGAAAATACTGTATTCGAATCACTTCTGGCATATTTTATGGCGACAGGGTGGACGTGTCAAGCTTTGGCAAAGCAAGTAAGCAAACTCATACGAAGAAAATGTGTTAATTGAAAAGTCACCGACTTGTTCACCTCAGCCGTTGAAATTCCCGCCACTGAAGAGACACAACATCTGTTGTCCTGATGTCTCTAAAGCGGATGGCCACAACTGTTTTCACCATTGATAATAATCAGAAATGTTTCTTGAGTATGATTTCAATATCACCATAGAGTGCCTTTCAACCCTCACAATAATCAAACATTTGGTTTTAATTCCCCATTCGCTTTGTCATATCATAAATAGTAGACACTCAAGTAGAAACACATTAGCTGAGCTCCCACACATTATTTTTAGATAATTATGGGCCATTATTCGAAGCATAAACCATAAGATATGTCCACCCTGTCATGTACATATATATATATATATATATATTACTGTTAAATACGTTTTCATTGCAAAATTAAGATACAAATTATATTTTCTGAAAGGTATGATGTCCCTTTCCTAAACAGGGTTATTAAAAAATAAGATAATAATAATAAATAATATAATCACATCCTCAATCACATTGGTATACCCCCCCCATTAATTTTAGTTTTTAGCAATATTAACTACAAATGAATGCTATGTCCACCCTGTCATGTTTATGTCCACTAAGTGACCAAAAGGGTGGACGTTTTGAGCTTCAATTAGCATATCAGCTTACAACAAACTGTGACTAGATAAATATTTAGTCTGGTTGTTGAAGAGAATTTGGTATATTTAAACGTACGTATTTTGAAAATACTGTATTCGAATCACTTCTGGCATATTTTATGGCGACAGGGTGGACGTGTCAAGCTTTGGCAAAGCAAGTAAGCAATCTCATACGAAGAAAATGTGTTAATTGAAAAGTCACCGACTTGTTCACCTCAGCCGTTGAAATTCCCGCCACTGAAGAGACACAACATCTGTTGTCCTGATGTCTCTAAAGCGGATGGCCTTTTCTTAAAGGGGCGGAGTCCCCAATACAACAGGGTGGACAACCATTCAAGGGACATGGACAAACTCCTCTTTTTTTATTAAATAAAAATACAGTTTTTATTACCAAATGATCAGTACACTCAAATTGAATAATCTCTTATTTAACAAAATATTAATAGGATAATTTATTTATTTACAGATAAATATTTAGTCTGGTTGTTGAAGAGAATTTGGTATATTTAAACGTACGTATTTTGAAAATACTGTATTCGAATCACTTCTGGCATATTTTATGGCGACAGGGTGGACGTGTCAAGCTTTGGCAAAGCAAGTAAGCAAACTCATACGAAGAAAATGTGTTAATTGAAAAGTCACCGACTTGTTCACCTCAGCCGTTGAAATTCCCGCCACTGAAGAGACACAACATCTGTTGTCCTGATGTCTCTAAAGCGGATGGCCTTTTCTTAAAGGGGCGGAGTCCCCAATACAACAGGTTGGACAACCATTCAAGGGACATGGACAAACTCCTCTTTTTTTATTAAATAAAAATACAGTTTTTATTACCAAATGATCAGTACACTCAAATTGAATAATCTCTTATTTAACAAAATATTAATAGGATAATTTATTTATTTATTTTTTAATGATTTGACTATTCTACTATCATTCAAAATGAATGAGCAGTGCATGGGACATAGCAAAATAACACGCATCCTCTTACACAAAACTAAAAAAAATCTAGAAAATGTCTCTAAAGAGCCAAGTAATGCTTTTGTTATGAATATAAAAACTTAGCCTAATATAACACACCCTTTCATAGTCATTTTTATGTGAAGTTATCATGGCAAATGAGTTATTGTACAGGACCCTACAGTGATATTGACCCATAAACATAATCTCTAGAGGGTCACTTCCTGAGCAAACTTCCCGTTTCTGATAGGATATCGTCATATCATATACAAACAGAAACTAAAGGACTTCACAGCAAACCAGCAAAATAAAAGTTAGGTTTAAGTTGAAGAAACAGTGACAGAAATATATTACTTAATGTAATTATTGTACTACTACTGCTAATGATACAATTATTATTAAAACATTATTGTTTAAGGAATATTTACCAGAAAAATGTAAATGTAAAAGTATTTCTGAAAAAATAAATAAATAAAACTATAATAAATATATTTATTTATAAAGTCAATTAATTAGAGATGCTTTTTATTATTACAATTTAATGATATTAAAATAGAATCCAAAAAATTCAGAATTTAGTACAAATTTGGAAAAACTACAACCGAATTTGAGGGAAAAAAATATACGTATTTATTTAGGTCTTAAAAATGCCATTATTGTTAAACTTTTATTAAATTGCTGTTAAATTGTGTATCTTTCATGATTTCAGTTAATCAGACCATTAATATTCTATTAATTTAACCATTAAAACTCTAGTCTAGAAAATGAAATAAAATGGGAAAAAAAATTTAATAAAAAATTTTAAGTGGAAGAAATAGAATTTGGAAATAGATAAAACTGAATTTGGGAAAAAATATTTCATAGGCCCCTACTTGAGCAGCAAATCAGCATATTAGAATGATTTCTGAAGATCACGTGACACTGAAGAAGAAATTCAGCTTTGTTCACAGCAATAAATGACATAAAATGAAAGTTTTTTGTAATAGTATTTCACAATACTACTGTTTTTTTACTGTGTTATATATTTCTTCTGCTCATCAAGGATGCATTTATTTGATCAAAAATACAGAGAAAAAATTTAATATTGTGAAATGTTATTATGATGTAAAATTACGTTTTTCTATTTTAATATACATTAAACTGTAATATATTTCTGTGATGCACAGCTGTATTTTCAGCATCATTCCTCCAGTCTTCAGCGTCACATGATCTTCAGAAATCAGTATAATAAGCTGATTTATTATCAGAGCTGGAAACTGTTGCTGCTTCATGTTGTTTTGGAAACTGATACTTTTTTCAGGATTCTTTGATGAATAGAAAGTTAAAAAGAACAGCATTTATTCAAAATAGAAATCTTTTCTAACAATAAACACTACTGTTCAAAAATGTGGGGTCGGTACATTTTTATTCTTTCTTTTTTTTTTAAAGCAATTAAAACTTTTATTCAGCGAGGATGTGTTAAATTGATAAGAAGTGATAGCAAAGATTTATATTGTTAGAAAAGATTTAGATTTTGAATAAATGCTGTTCTTTTTAACTTTCTATTCATCAAAGAATCCTGAAAAAAGTATTGCAGTTTCCAAAACATATTGTGCAGCACAACATTGATAACTCTAATAATAAATCAGCATATTAGAATGATTTCTGAAGATCATGCGACACTTTATACTGGAGTAATGATGATGAAAATTCAGCTGCGCATCACAGAAATAAATTATATTTTAAAGGATATTAAAATGGAAACCATTATTTTATATTGTAACAACATTTTTGCAAGATTACTGTTTTTTCTGTATTTTTGAACAAATAAATGCATCCTTGATGAGCAGAAGACACTTCTTTAAAAACATTACAAGTCTTACTGATCCCAAACTTTTGACCGCTAGTGTACCTATACAAACCTCAAAATGCCAAATGAACAGCCAAAACACATAAACAGTTTTCCGTTTTTAGTATACGAGCACCTTGATTTTTTTTTTTAAATCATTGAAGATGCTTTTCTGTAAGTTTAAACCTTTTTACGCAGCGCTGCAACATTTCTGTAACTATGTCCTACAGATTGGTGTTAATTAGGATTCAGAGCGTCCACTTCCATCATTAACCGGTCAGTTCTGTTAGTTAGGACCGCCGCGTCGAGGGTTGTTATGACCAGATCGGCTAGTGTTCTGAATCCAGTCGGGATGTGGGTGTCAAACAGTGTTGTGTAGCTTATTTGTATCATATCTGTGTCAAATTTTATCAGCTCTCTCTCTCTTATTGCTCAGTGTTTGCCAGAATGAGGCCTGTCTCATAATTTGACAAACTTATCTAATTATTAATCCGCCACCCATTTGTCATCCTTTGAAACTAATTATATTTTTCTTCATATTGACGCTCGTTTTTTTCTTTTGTGTGTTTTCCTTTTTTCTTTCTTGTCTAAACACTCGGTGGTGTAATATCTCCGGACACTTGCCTCAGGGTCACTTGAAACAAATGCAAATGCAATGGTAGAAATTTCATAATAAACTGTAACTAAGATGATTGCCCTGCCAGCTATTATCCTTCCAGTTTAGTCGTGCGATCCGTCTGTTCTTCCGCCTCGTTATTGCGGCACGACTGGATGTTATTGTAATGGGAGAGAGAAGAGAAGACGGCTTTGAATGGGAGGAGAGGGGGTTTATCTGAACATTCAATAATCCTTCCTTTATTTCTGTCTGCTTGATTGATGTCCTGAAACAGTCTGATATGCTTCTGATAACAATATAAAGGAGGGGAAAAAAGAGAAAAAGTAAGAGGAGCACGCTCAGAAAGACCACAGAGAAGAGCAGCCCGTGTTTTTTTTTCGAAGTTATCGAAGGCGAGGTGTCAAAAACAAGCAGATTTCCGAGCGGAGCTTGATGTGTTTGTCATCTAAGACAGTTTTACATTAAAGCGGGTCATTATATTTCCCTGTCATCACCCCAAATGACATTTTGAGAAAGTGACACCTTTACAGTTTGATAAATCAAATTTCTGCTGAATAATGTGCGTTAGCGCTGTCAGCGACACCCACATTCTCCGCAGAGCTACGGTGAGCCTTGCAGGATCCACATTTAAATTTCATCCTATTAGCATTTAATTTCTCTGTAATCCTACACACCTTCATAACAGCAACACACACCGGGCTCTCCTGCGTTCGAGAGCAAGCTAGAGCCCTTTATAACTTCCCTCCCTCATCATTCTTCTTTCTTGACAATTAAGAGGCTGGAATCTAATAGTGGAGATATTGGAATTATATCCCAGCCTCTTCCAGAGCCACCACATTTAGCCCTCGTGCGCATGTTTACACGCGCCCGCACACCCTCGCGATCCGCTGGGATTTATTGTCATTTGTACATGACTGAAGATGTGATTTCCTCAAGAAAAGTATTCTTTTTAACCCTGCCACTGAAGCTGTGTTGTTAAATGTTTTATGTATTGTAGGGCTGGGTGATACCGATATACTGTATATATATATATTTTCCTGAATGTTTGACCAATTCAAGATAACAATTTATATTTTGTTAACGTTTTAACTAGTCGACTTAAAAATGTAAATACAACTGTATTAAAACCTTGCTAAACCGTCTGGTTAAAGAAAGTTCAGTTTCAAGCGCGGCACACGTGAAGTGATCTAAAACTAATTCACTTCACTGTTAAAAATAAAGGTTCTTTATTAGCATTTATGGTTCCATGAAGAACCTTTATACCAGGAACACTTTATTTTTAGGTCAATTTCTCACCATTAACAGACCATTAACTATGGCTTTTGCCTCAATAAACTCTTAATTTGCTGCTTGTTAATAGTTAGTAAGGTAGTTGATAAATTTAGGTATTGAGTAGGATTATGTAGAACATGGTCATGCAGAATATGTGCTTTATAAGCACTAATAAACAGCCAATATGTTAATAATAGGCATGCCTATGCTATTGCTAGTGAGAATTGGTCCCTAAACTAAAGTGCTACCCCTATACCAGCAATGAAATCTTGCACAAAATGTTTTTATCATGAAAAAAGTTTCCTAAGGTTATGAAAAAAAAAAAAATATATAAATATATATATATATATATATATATATATATATTAAGATCGGTTCTTTGAGGAATCATAAAGGGTTTTTCTATGGCATCACTTCAAAATGCCCTTTTTGGAACCTTTATTTTTAAGAGTGTTCTTTGCGGAAAAGATGCACGAGAGCAAATATTGTGCAAACTTGTCTTGAACATTTTCTCAATGCTCAGAAGTAATACAAACGAACAATTAAAATGCGGTATATTTCTTAGCCAAAATGTAGACATTCGGTTTTCAATGTCAAGGCAAATTTGCAGTGCATAAAAGCTGTAGCTATTAGGCTATTATTAACAGTAAATGTTTTGTTAAAATAAAGAAGACACCAGCAGCTTTCAGCCCGTCACCATCATGCAAACATGAAATATCAAACATGCAGTTTTTCTACGTAAACATGCACTTGATGGACGTCTTGCGTCTTTTGCAGCGTCTTGTGCGTTAAACAGCATTCTAAAAACACAATGTTTAAGTTAAAAGAAGTTCAGTTTGTGTCTATTTTTTTTCTCTCTTAACTTTTATCATTGGTGTATTGTCAGCATGTCTAATTGTAATGTTTGCTTTTATTCAAAACAACAATTCAAATGAATCGCTGAAAAAAAAATGCCCTAATGTAGTGTTTGTCTATTCAGGTTTGAGTCGTCTTCTATTATCTTGTTTCTTCCTAATCCAGTGTTTAGAGCGTTTACTAACGTGCTTCTCTGTGGTTCTAGACTCCTGCAGAACAGGCCAAAGCTCGACTCCAGCTGGTGCTTCAGGCTGCAGGTACGACTGCTTTCATTTCTCTTGAGACTCCGTATTCTCCATTCTCTGCTCATCACTGCAAAACTCAACCGTTTGCTGTGGTCACTCATTTTGTGGATATTCAGTATGCATCTGACAGGACTCCAGGGGTGTTGAGAATAATGTTTTGCATTAATAAGTGCAGTTAATATTACACCTTTATTTCTTGGTAATACACATTTGACAGTAAAGCACTGAGCTTGAGTTGAGAAGCATACAAAATTAACTTTTAATAACAACAGTAACGTGCAAAATCTATTTTTTAGATAGAAAAATGATATATTCTATTCTTATTAATAGGGATGTAACGATTAACCACGAGCCGGTTGAAAATCTATTTAAATATGTGACGATTCAAATCGGTTGAGATGCTAAACAAATCGAGATTCAATTAGGGTTAAGAGTTTATATGAATGTACGTCTGAGGCGAACTTACTGTCTTTAGAAAAGTTTAGATGGTATTTTTTCTTCTCATCTTGCCTCTGTGTAATGCATATTAAAGTTCATAAGCGCAGCGCTGCTTTGTTTACAGCAGAAACGCTTTAAGCGCCACCTGCTGGCAGAGAGTGCATCTGCGTCTCGTTCAGCTCGTCTGCTGTTTCGGTTTCATGCAGATATTTTATGCATAGTTTCACAAAACTGAAGTCAAACCATTCTGTTTTTGCTTCAAATTTCAAAATTATATAATGTAATTTAGATTAAAAACTGCTCGTGTTGCATGTATGCAGCATCTGTGTTTGGATCGTGATTAAAATGCAGTGGTTGCCTCTAAATGTAAATGAAAGAGCACAGACAAAGCCTTATTTTGTTTATATGAAGAGATTTATTTGATTTGTGTTACTTATTTGATTTGGAGCTTGTTTTAAAATTTAGTTTTGTTATTTACATTTACATTATATTAAAATTTTGTCATTTAGCAGACGCTTTTATCCAAAGCGATTTACAAATGAGGACAATAGAAGCAATCAAAACCAACAAAAGAGCAATAATATGCAATTACTATATTAGAATATTATTATAGTTATATTTCAATTTCACAAAGAAATGTGCAGCATTTTGTCCAAGCAATAATAAAAGGACACATTTTATTTATAATTTATCTTAAATCTCAATTTGTAAAAAAAAAAATCGTGAATCGAATCGTGAGTTGAGCGAATCGTTACATCCCTACTTATTAAATATACCATTATTCTTCTATAGTATTGTACAGAACTGACTGATGACTTCGGTGATTATAAAAGGAACACGCTTTGTGTGATTCAGTGGCAAATTGAAGTTTGTGTTTTTCAAGGCACTTTGTGACTTTTCTTACTTCATACACAAAAAACGTGCAAAACTTTGACAAAATTTGATTTCTTGATGATTTGATATTTTATTATAGTGGTTTTATAATTTCAAAATATAAAGCTAAAAGTAGAAATTCATGACTAATAAGACAATAAGTGCTCCTCTGCTGCCATCTACTGGTTATAGTGGTAATTTTACGTTTGTTTGTTTGTTTTTTAATTTTGCATTACTGTTTATTTACCCCAAAGTATATTTTGGTCATTCCATTAAAAAAAAACAATTAAATTGGATCATTTTTAGAGCTTTAAAGTGCTGGAAATAGTTGTGTGAAAAGCTTGAAAGTCATTGAAATGTGCTTGACATTGCTTGTGCAGCTCAAACGACTAGCTCGGTTTCGTTACACTTTTGTTTCTTTTGTCGTTTGATATTTCTCATATGCCTCTGAAATGGTAGCGCTTACGAGCTGAATAACGCGGTGGTCGCGCCAGTGCAACCGCTCACAAAATGGTGTCGCACCGGCAGAAAATATGGTCGCAAAATGCAACCATTTGGCTGCAGTCTGGAGCCCTGATCTGAGCACACTGCGATGGTTACTGTATCCCACAATGCAATGTGGTTGAGCTGAACTTCCATTTCTGGTGTGATGAATGAACTGGAAAAGGCATGTTTTGAACATCTGTTTCTTGAATTGCTGTGATTGGAGACATGAGAACTGGACCTAGACGATCGCTGGTTTAAACACAACCTGCTATTTGAAATGTTACTGTTCTGCTTCACATACAGCACTACATTTAGTTAAATAGTATTCAGTGTACAGTACATACTGTACAGTGAACAGTATGCCATTGTATTCAAAATAGCTTGAATGTTAATACACTTGTCAAATTCTTTGTAAGTGGGAAAACTTGAAAAATCGGCAGTGTATCAAATACTTATTTGCCCCACTGTACATGCATACATACATAATCCATCAGTTTTTTTTTCTCAAGAGGCTCTATTATTATATTATATTATATTGAAAAGGTGAATTATTGCTTTATTTCGCATAAAATCAAATTTTGTAAAGTCCATTTAAACTCAACTTGCACTGACGTGTGATGTGTGAGCCAAATAATGTGGCCGTTTATGTATATTTTTAATGTGCTGTAGCCGTATAGTTTCCTATACACCACTTCGTATGGCTCTCTGTAAGAAGATTTAAAAGTCCAGACCTCTTCAGAAATTGGAGATATTCTGAACATCACTGTGTAGAGGGTTTTCCAAACTCAACAGAATACGAAGCTTTAATTCTTCCTAGGCTCATTTCAGCAGAGATCTCTCTGAAGCACAAATCACGTGAATGAGGCACAAGTGCGTCAGTGTGTGTGAGACCTGATGAACTCATTCAGAAATAATGAGAGCAGAACAAACTCAGCCCTTTATTTATTTGTATGAAATCTATGGTTTCATGAACA
>NW_015505598.1:1586383-1596383 GCF_001515645.1 Sinocyclocheilus grahami | reverse complement strand
ACCAGATGTGCAGATGTGAGGCCAGCAGACCACATACATAGAGGGTGTCACGTTTCCCATCCCTCACACACACACACACACACACACACACACACACACACCTGAACTGGAACTAATAGGCTAACATAGAAAGCCCGGGTCATAGACAGTCTTTATGCGAGTGGAGAGAGAGGAGAGCGTGATGAAAGACATGGTCTTCCTCTGCTTCAGATATTTCATTACCGCGCAGCTTCACTCCAGTGAAATGCTGTTTGTCTCATTATCTGCTTTATTTCACATTGTCTTTCTCAGTGGCCACCCACTCAATCTCAGGAGAACATGTGGGGTGGAAGTGTTCTCCGGTGTGCGAAAACAATACATGTATTCCTACATGAAAACCTCACGCACTCTTTTAGGAGCCTGTCGCTGCTTTTATTTCCTCTGAGATGCTTCTGGGCAATATGAAGTGGACAAACAGCTCTTTTGTTAAATGAGTGACAACTTGCGTTTCAGAGGTTCAGTGCTGACATGCGTGTTAGTGACATTAGCATGCTGAGTAAACCTTCCCTGGACAAGAAAGGATGTGGGTCAGTGAAACAACTGCAAATGCTGTACTTATTGTTCAGGAGCTTTATTACCTCGCGCTTCACACTCATAAGAGTCTTCCCTTCACCCAAAACACAGCAATACACTTGTAGCACATGTCAAAGTCACTTAGCTTTCATAATGAGGCAGGCCGACAGATTTCCAGACGCAGGCCACGAAAAATAAACCACACGAGTGAAGTTATAGTACTGTAATTTATCCTGATTTATGTACAAGCTTTAATTTATGGGATGGGTGGGGTTTGTGAAATGACAGTTCATGGTGTTTTCCTCAAGCCTGCTCGGGATTAAGCCGTTATCATGCTCTCTTTTACACTGTGCTAATATGAGCAAGTTAGTTTACTTATGCATGCTGTTAAATCAGAATATAATATTTTTTGGGAAAAAAAAAAATTTATATATATATATACAGTAGCCGACATTTGAAAGTGGATCACAAAAGTTCATCAAAGTTGTCCTAAGACATAAACTTTTAATAAAAGGTTTTGATCCACTTCAAATGTTGACTAGTGTATATATATATATGTATATGTTCTTATATATATATATATATATATATATATATCTTTTTTTCTTAATTTTTTTCAATTATTTTTTGGTGGTAATTTCGTATTAAGCATAATAAAAATTATTATCACTGAAAAGTTTACTTTCTGAAGTATTTTTGTATTTTTCTGTTAATTTTACACCTTTTATCAATTTTTTATTTATCTCAAGCCCTCTCTTTCATTACAGGATAGGTATGACCTTATGTTATTTAGTGCTGCCACCTTAACTCCTACATGCTATAAAGGTGTTTGTAGTTAAAGTGCAGAGTTATTCCTCCAGTCAGGTGTGTGTGGAGCGCCGTTAAGTGTTGAGCTGATTCTGTTTGCGGGTTCGAGAGGAGAGCTGTTTCTTTTAACTGTTGGCAGATTTCAAACAGCATCTGGTGAGCTCTTGAAACAAAACCTTGTATGTTCAAATCCAAATGGAATCATTTCTCTCTCTCTCTCTCTCTCTCTCTCTCTCTCTCTCTCTCTCTCTCTCTCTCTCTCTCTCTCTCCTTTCTCAGTCTCTATATTTACAAATTACCATAACAGAAAACAGAGAATATTTTAATCATGCTGCTTTCCATAATTTCTGCAACATATGGTATAAATGATTTTGATGCAAATGTATGCGCTAATTATTTGCAGACGAGTTTCAAACGGGCCTGCGACTGAAGTGGAATGAAAGAAAATTTGCAATCACCTTAAATTTTACTAACCATTTACTGTTAAGTAAACTTTGCAAAGTAATTTAATTAGCTTGGCCCGCCTGCTGGGGTTTGTAAGTTGCTGTGAGCGGCTCAAACACAGTTCTGCAGGAAGAATATGCCATATTGAGTCCCATGACGGCATTTATAACTGTTCCTCTAATTATATGAGAGGCGATAAACCCCTCGCTGCCGTGGCTTTAAAACAGTTTGGGTGTAATTGCTAATCTCACCTACAATTGAAAAAATTAAACATAAATTCAGGGCTTTCAGTGCAACCCTGTATTAATGTTCCTATGAATTAATTCCGTGCAAACTTTTTTTTTATGCATTAAAATGTGCATAAAAAGTCTATATTGGTAGAATAGATGGATGTTTTCTCTACACTGCTTTATCTATAGTATTTGTCTAGTCCGTTTGTTAACATTTCTCAGTTAGTTCTGAATGCTTTATGCTGTCTGTGGTCATTTTAACGCAGAGGGACATCTCCACCCGTTAAGGAAATGTGTTTTTCATTAAGCAGCCACAGAGCCCTGTCTTTCCGACGGCCGCCGAGACATTAAGGCAGTTTTGATGGCTGATCAAAAAGCGGTAGTACTGTCCTCTAAAACGGTTGTTGACGATTTCCCCGACAGCCCTAACTAGCTCGCTCGCTGAAGTTCGCGAGCGAAAAACAGCTTTGACTTGGCCGGGGTCTTATATGCATTATCTCATTCGGCGTTTAGTAAACGTTTTAAAAGACACTTTCACACCCACACCATTATTTACAGCAAGATTGAAGGGGAGAGTTTAAATTGAAGTAATAAAAACCTCTTTGTTTTAGTTTTTATTGGCTCATTCATCATGGCTTTATTTAATACGAGAAAATGATTGTGCCATCCGCGGCTGCCTCTAATGGCTGTATACTCTTGTATTTTCTTTGTTGATCGCAATGAATGAAATTAGGATAAACAACCTTCCTCGTCGTGTATAATCAAGACCTGATTAATGGATGTGCCGTTTCAGCGCTGCTCCTTATTCCAGAACACCTGATATCTTTCCCATAAACAAGTGCTGTTTGTCTAAATGGAGAGACGAAATGACGCATTTGATGAGTTTCTGATTGACCCTGTCCCACAGGCGGCCCATTCCTCTCTGTCTCTTAGCGAGCGCTTTTCTGTGACTAATGCTCTGTCAGAAAAGAGGCACGGGGATTTATTAGACATGCTGATTAATGAGGAAGCCACCCCACCCCTTCGACTTGGCTGCCCCTAAACAACATTTTCATAATGATGTGAACCGTTCGTCCGTCCAGCGGTGGCGTTACGGAGTCGCCCATCTCCGTTAATATCGAGCTTTCAGAACAGATGGCATAGATATGGTTCGGTCTTCTCTGACTGGCAAGCTTTTTTCCGTCCGTATTTCTCCCTCTCGTCTGTCAGACCCAGCCTCCCATATTTAAAGGGTGGGGTTGAAGAGAAATAAATATTTAATTAATTCTCAATTTTTTCTGTAGTTGCATATTTCTATCTAATTAGCCCAGCGGCAATCAGGGCCTCGTGTGAGTATCCACCCGATTCCCTCGTTTAAGATAAATAAATAGCAGAAATTACACCAGAGCTCTTTCATCTCCTGCAGAGAACACGCCGGGAGAATTAATGTTGGTGATATTTTTTCCCTGCTTGTGTATTTGCGCTCTTCAGGTATTCTCTCTCTGTACAGGAATGCCGTGTACGCTCCATCTGTAGGGCACATGTGTTGTAATGTACTCTTCTAATGAGTGCGTGTGCGTGTGCCAGAAACCCTGGTAAAGATAGAGGTTTTTTTAGCACTTAGAATAGGGATGCACTGATCAAGATTTTTCATGGCCGATTCCAATTGCCAATTTTTGGCAAGCTAATGGGCTGATTCCGATACCAATTGCTGATTTTTTTCTTTCTTTAAGCAAGAGACAAGAAAGAATGAAAGAGTACATAAGCAAGATGTTTATTTCCTCTAAATAAAAGGCAAACTTGCCTGTAAGAAAAAAAAATCTAGCAATGAAAAATTAGGGTGCTTTCACAATTGGTTTGATTGCTCCCCCCTCCCCCTGCCCCAGTTGGACTGTGTTCACATTATATTATTTGAGTCCGAACCGTGGTTCGTTTGCGTCAAGCCAGCAGCTGTTTACCCCATTGCTTAGTAACGATGGCGCAGGAGAAGACGGCAAAATGCGAAGCATTGCTCTCTTCAATTTTATATTTATGCTTTTGAACCATTGGTTTTGTTTCCAAAGTTTCAGTACATAACGGCACTTACGTCTGCCTTACGAATGTAATGCAAATGCTCTAAAGAACTCTGAAGGCGAACAGAAATGAGATATACAGCTCTCTGCTTGCAGCGCGTCAAGAAAGTGAGTGAAACACACACAAACACGCATCAAATAATCGCATTTGATAAATAATTATTTATCAAATAATACACCATTAATAGTGGTTCACTTCCGTGATTTGGTACGATTGCGTTCACATCAGCAGCGAACCGTACCAGAGTTCACTTGAACCGTACCCCAGACCACTCGTTTTAAGCGGACTTGGGTACTGTTCGCGGGTGCGCACCCGAGTTCGGAAGACTGCATTCAAATGTACCGAACTCTGACGTCAGTCGAACCTGGGTGCGCACCAAAAGTGCTAGTGTGAAAGCACCCTTAGAGTCAGAATGGTCTGGCTTTAGCTCTGTGAAATTATGCTAAAAATGCAAGTTATCTCGCTGACAGTAGGTGGCGCTTGTGGAACAGCAATATAACATTTCCTTGGTTACTGCTGTACACAAAGCTGTGACGTGCTTATGATGCATTCAAGTCCTTCTGGGAGGTTCGTGTTTACAAGTTGGCAAGTCATAATTACGATGTCAGGTGCGTTTAAGTCCCTTTGGTCAGAGCAAGATTGCAATGCACCTCTTCAACAAAAAATTTTACAAGATTATTAAACTCTGCTTCTACAAAATGAGTAGTGAATGTGCATTAGTGTGTTTCTGCTTTGTTTTAATAGAATTTATAAAGGTGCTGTAAATTGAATTTGACAATGTATCCATTGCATCCAAGATGTTTTCTTATTGACACACCACCAACTCAGGAACTCAGTGCTTAAAGTGCTTCCCACTCATAAATATGGCTTACAGTCTTTTTGTCATGACTTGAATGCACCATTATAAACACTACTTTAAAGGGATAGTTCACCCAAAAATGAAAATTAGCCCATGATTTACTCACCCTCAAGCCATCCTAGGCGTATATGACTTTCTTCTTTCAGACGAATACAATCAGAGTTATATTTAAAAATGACCTGGCTCGTCCAAGCTTTACAATGGCAGTGAATGGGGGTTGAGATTTTGAAGCCCAAAAACGTCATAGAAAGTGCTCCACTTTCTTTAAGCAAGAGACAAGAAAGAATGAAAGAGTACATAAGCAAGATGTTTATTTCCTCTAAATAAAAGGCAAACTTGCCTGTAAGAAAAAAAAATCTAGCAATGAAAAATTAGGGTGCTTTCACAATTGGTTCGATTGCTCCCCCCTCCCCCTGCCCCAGTTGGACTGTGTTCACATTATATTATTTGGGTCCGAACCGTGGTTCGTTTGCGTCAAGCCAGCAGCTGTTTACCCCATTGCTTAGTAACGATGGCGCAGGAGAAGACGGCAAAATGCGAAGCATTGCTCTCTTCAATTTTATATTTATGCTTTTGAACCATTGGTTTTGTTTCCAAAGTTTCAGTACATAACGGCACTTACGTCTGCCTTACGAATGTAATGCAAATGCTCTAAAGAACTCTGAAGGCGAACAGAAATGAGATATACAGCTCTCTGCTTGCAGCGCGTCAAGAAAGTGAGTGAAACACACACAAACACGCATCAAATAATCGCATTTGATAAATAATTATTTATCAAATAATACACCATTAATAGTGGTTCACTTCCGTGATTTGGTACGATTGCGTTCACATCAGCAGCGAACCGTACCAGAGTTCACTTGAACCGTACCCCAGACCACTCGTTTTAAGCGGACTTGGGTACTGTTCGCGGGTGCGCACCCGAGTTCGGAAGACTGCATTCAAATGTACCGAACTCTGACGTCAGTCGAACCTGGGTGCGCACCAAAAGTGCTAGTGTGAAAGCACCCTTAGAGTCAGAATGGTCTGGCTTTAGCTCTGTGAAATTATGCTAAAAATGCAAGTTATCTCGCTGACAGTAGGTGGCGCTTGTGGAACAGCAATATAACATTTCCTTGGTTACTGCTGTACACAAAGCTGTGACGTGCTTATGATGCATTCAAGTCCTTCTGGGAGGTTCGTGTTTACAAGTTGGCAAGTCATAATTACGATGTCAGGTGCGTTTAAGTCCCTTTGGTCAGAGCAAGATTGCAATGCACCTCTTCAACAAAAAATTTTACAAGATTATTAAACTCTGCTTCTACAAAATGAGTAGTGAATGTGCATTAGTGTGTTTCTGCTTTGTTTTAATAGAATTTATAAAGGTGCTGTAAATTGAATTTGACAATGTATCCATTGCATCCAAGATGTTTTCTTATTGACACACCACCAACTCAGGAACTCAGTGCTTAAAGTGCTTCCCACTCATAAATATGGCTTACAGTCTTTTTGTCATGACTTGAATGCACCATTATAAACACTACTTTAAAGGGATAGTTCACCCAAAAATGAAAATTAGCCCATGATTTACTCACCCTCAAGCCATCCTAGGTGTATATGACTTTCTTCTTTCAGACGAATACAATCAGAGTTATATTTAAAAATGACCTGGCTCGTCCAAGCTTTACAATGGCAGTGAATGGGGGTTGAGATTTTGAAGCCCAAAAACGTCATAGAAAGTGCTCCACACGGCTCCGGGGGGTTAATAAAGGCCTTCTGAAGTGAAGCGATGTGTTTGTGTACTGTAAGAAAAGTACATATTTAAAACTTTATAAACCGTAATCTCTACGCACGTTCACGAGACGGAGCTGTTCAAGCGGACGTCGGCGTAACGTAAGCTGATAATGAAAATGACGAACACGGAAGAGCAAAGGAGAGGGCAAAACAAAACGCCAGTCGCGAATTAGAAGTTCAAAACGAGGATTTGTAAAGAAAATAGTCGGAGGCTTTTGATAAAGTCAAGAGGAGACTGGTTTTCCTTTGCTGTAAACAAAACTTGGTTCTTGAGAGATTAGCACATTCTCATTGGTGCTTACGGTACGTCCTCCGTCATTTTTAATGTTAAATGTTAAAAAGACTGAAATTGGGCTTTTTGGGGGAAAAAAGCACATTGTTTACTCTAAAACCGAGGCAGTTTTCATCTGGTGTAAAAAGTCATGCCACTAATTTAGGAATAATTTTTGACTCCGAGCTCAAATTCGATCGTAAAATAAACAAGAGTAGTAAAAAATTGTTTCTTTCAATTGAGGAGGATTGCAAAATTGAAGTCAGTTTTGATCTTGAAAAAGTTATACATGCTTTTATATTTTCACGCTTGGACTATTGTAATGCATTACATGCAGGGGTTTGTCAGTCGTCCCTGTCAAGGTTACAATTGGTCCAAAATGCTGCGGTTAGGCTGCTGACAAATACTAAGAAAAGAGACCATGTAACTCCAATTCTGGCCTCTTTACACTGGCTATCAGTTAAACAACGAATTGTTTTTAAAATGTTGCTATTCGTTTTTAAAGCCGTCAATGGCTTGGCCCCAGAGTACATCAAGGATCTGTTAGTTGCACTTTTTTGGGCACCGTTCACTGCCATTATAAAGAGCCAGGACATTTTTTAATATAACTCCGATCATATTGGTCTGAAAGAAGAAAGTCATATACACCTAGGATGGCTGGAGAGTGAGTAAATCATGGGGTAATTTAAATTTTTGGGTGAACTAACTAGGCCTATTTATTATACAGAGGTAAGATTGAAGATTGAAAAGATTTCTGAAGCTTTCTGTGTCTTGTGTAGTATTTTCTCTGCCTTGCTCTTTGCGTCTGTCTCAGCTCTGGCCTCTGTTTATAGACTTTGTAAAATGTCCACACAAATGACACTGTGGGGAAATATTGCAATGCATTTTGTGTGCAAGTCTGGAACAGAGATCGGCCGAAATCAAACCAAAAAAAGGGTTTCCGATCACGTGTTTGGAGCAAAAACCATCCCATTCCAATTGAGGGCTGGTTGACCAGTGCATCTGTGCTTTTTGACTGAAGGATGTGTTGTCAAACAAAAGAGTGCCAGAACTCCTCTTAGAAACTTCACTGGGAGAATGCGCCAAATACTTACAACTGCAAATCCTTGAGGATCGAGTTAACATCTTATTTGTAACATAGAACTGTAATTCTTAATCTTGCCATTCGTTTTGCTGGAGTAATAGAGGAGTTAATGAGTGAGACTGGAACCTGATTCCCGTAGGCCTGATACATCTCTTGTAATACTTCCAGCTTTTCCTCCATTCACTCGGCAAGCAGCGGATGAGCATCTTAACTATAAATATATAATCTCTCTCCGCACGCAGCCGTAATCCTCCTGGATTTACCACCGGATTTCAGCGCCTTCCTTTTCTCTCGCACCTCGTCTACTTGCCCTCGCCTTGTAAACATCAACTCTCTGCCCTGCCTGCCAATGCTCCGCTTTGATAAAACTGTATTAGCCGCTTCCTTTGGCCGCCCAAAACGGATTGCTGAATAGAGAGAAGGCCAATATTGAATACGCGGAGGAGAAACTATTTATGATTGTGTAAGTAATCTGTAACCCGTCCCTGGCTCCCCTCATTTTCTCCTTTGCCGTGCTTTATCTTATATCCGCAGACATCTTTAGTAAGGGCTGCACCTGATTTTTTTGGTGTAATCTCTTATTTTTTTAAGATCCTCTGATAGCAGATCATCTTTAGTCCTCCACCTCTATTGTGCTATTCCACCACCGCTGTGACACCCTGATTCTTCTGCTGGAGCGAGGACGAGGCTCTGCCAAACCATAATAATTCTCTATATGATCACAATGCAGCGTATGGAGAGAAAAAAAACTCATAGATTTGGGTCACTTAAACATGTAAAGCCAAGCCATAATAATTCTGCATCTAATCACAAAAGAGAAAATTCATAACAAACAGGGCTCAGTTAAAAATGTAAGTGATTTTTTTTTTATTTTGGATGAATGCTGAACAGAATTTAAGTCATGCAAATTATTTGAACTCTTTTACAGAATTCAATATTACGGTTTCATTCTGCTTTAACTGTTATTTATTTTCCCATGTATATTTAATCTGCTTACTTTCTTTATTTAAAAAAAAGAAAAAACGACTTTTTCAGACTAGGCCATTCATCAGATCTTCACCAAATTTGGCCCAGGTCAGTTCTGGACTATTTCATAGCAGATACAATCTGATATATTTGTTTGCGTGTGGCTCATTATGACTGTATGCTTGTATCTTGAGTGCACAAGATCCAAAATTCACAAACTTTGTACATATGGAAGGACAAGACATGCAAAATGTCATCAGTTTCTGATACTATTTGGGCCACAGGATAAGAAAATCCTGTGAGTCGAATAATTTAGCATCGGTGTGATTAATATATGAATGATGTAATTAATAAATGCACAGAAATTCATTTGAATAATCATAGTAAAACAGAAAGATAGATCTGTTTTAATGTAATGTCTATATATCCTAATAATATTGAAAACATTTATCAGGATGCCAGACATGGTTAAAAATATTGCTGTTTGAATAAAGTCAAGAAACAGTATTTTTTTCTCTTAATATTCCATTTAGAATCATATTTATATAAAGATGTACTTATTTAGTGTTCTCTACAAGAGGTCACATTCTCATTGAACTACAGTATATACAGTAAACCTTTCTCTCATGTACAGTAATGTTGACCTTTTACAGCTGTTGTTTATATTATTAGAATAATTTTTGCAGAAACAACATGTAAGCATATAGGTACACAAGTCTCAGAGAAACTGCTAAAAAAAGTCTTTAGTAATTGAATGTGTTCTGTTTTCTGAAAAATGTTGTATGAATATTGTTGGCTCTCTGCTTTTGCTTCTCTTTTGTAAGTCGCTTTGTATCTAATATGTATACTGCATCTGTGATGTATATATTGCATATGTTTCTAACGTGAAGCACCAAAAGCCACATTAGAGCAGCACAAACATTTACACACACACACACACACACACACACACCTGTGTGAGA
>NW_015505598.1:1526562-1586304 GCF_001515645.1 Sinocyclocheilus grahami | reverse complement strand
GGGGTTTACAAGGATGTTGTGCCATCTGAAGCTCCTGACAAAAAAGAAACACTGTTTTCTGAGAACCTGTGTTATAAAGGTCACACTTTATTTGAAGGTTAAAGCCGACCTCATACGTCATGCTCCCGGAGCTGCTTCTGTGTACAACTGTTGGTGCAAGCTACATTAAAGTGATTATTACGTTTTGAATATGGATATTTTTCTTACAAAAACGCATAGATTCGCTACAGGAGGCCTTTGTTCACCCCCCGGAGCCGTGTGAGACACTTTTTTATGGATGGGCGATTTTTATTTAAGTTCTTTTGGACTGAAGCAATGCAACGCCCGCTGAGTGGCATTAAACAGCTTGAAAGATCAAAGACCATTTGTAATATAACTCCGACTGGATTCGTCTGAAAGAAGAAAGTCATATACACCTAGGATGCCTCGGGGGTGAGTAAAACGCAGCCTAATTTTCATTTTTGGGTGAGCTAACCCTTTAAGGGATCTAGAATATGGTCATGCAGAAAAAGTCATTAATATGTGCTTTGTAAGTACTAATAAACAAATTGGTCCTAAAGTGTACAGTTTAGTCCTCAATATAAAGCTGTTCATCGGCTCTAGCCAGTGAGATCTTGTCCCATGTTAAATACTCTTAGTAAAACCTAAAGTAAGTGTATAGGAAAACAAAAAGCCCTGTGAATTAGCCACCTGCGTACCTCTCCTCTCATCCGTTTAACACATCCTCAGCCAAGACAAAAGAAAACATGCACTTCAGCAAATAAACGGAGAGGGAATTCGTCTTAATTGCACACAACAAACAATGGGAGTCAGAGATGGGGGTTTTAGAGTGGAGCTCTTTTTAGGGTAGAATTGTGTAACTGTGTAGGTGTGAGGAGGAAAGCTCAGCGGAGACGGGCTGAAGTGGGCGGCACAAACCAGCAGAACAAAAGGCCAGTGAGTTGGCACACGGAGGCGCCCAGCACAAAGCCTGCAACCAAACCACACAGCTAATTGCCTTCATGCATTGTGAAAAGAGAGGCAAAGAAACAAAACAGGGATAAAGATTAATTTCATACTTCATCTTCCGCGCTTGAGAGAGAAGCTGTGAAAGGTCTTACAAACTGAAAACACCAGGGGCGTTAAATAGCCCGAACATAAGGATGGATTTGTAGCAACGATTCTGCATTAAAGGAAAACAAAGTTGCTGTACCTGTTAAGTACATTTATCTAGGGCTGTACAATTAATCATCATAACTGAAATTGCAAAATAAAGCTGCAATTTAATTAAATAAAATGTTGTGCTGTCTGTCTCAGAGTGAAGCGAAGCACTGTGTTCATTTACACGTGAGCAGCTCATTATGCAACAATGTTTCCAGTGTCTCAGATCATATCGACCATAGACTGTATAAAAACATGGACGTAGTGTCCGTGACGTCACCCGTAAGTTCCTGAAGAGCGTTTTTGAAGCTCAAAGTGGGCAAAGCCGGCCGTCGCCATCTTGGCAGCGCGTGACCACGCGTCACTCCCGGATAATCGAAAATGGGCAAAGAGGCGGGAGCTGGTTGCTGAAATCCACCTGTCACTCAAGTGGCCACGCCCTTAATTATGCAGATTTTTAAGGCTTAATATCATTTAAACGGATGAGTTATAAAAAAAATTCACCCCCCTCACAGTTGGCATGAAGGGAAAAATTAGCTATATAGACCAAAATCAACTTTTTGAACCAGGCTGTAAACATGTTTTTTTCTGCTGTAAAGTTGGGCATTTTAACATGAGGAGTCTATGGGACTGACTCCCTTTAGCAGCGAGCCTCTAGCGGCCAGTCGATGAATTACAGTTTAAGACACTTCCGTGTTGGCTTCACGAGAGAGAGCGGGAGGTTAAATACTGTAAATACTGCTCCACATGAACTCCATCACGGCATCTCCTCTTAGTTTGGGTCATTTTAATGTTTATTTAAATGTCTTCCCATACTTGTAATGAGAAGCACTTATCAACAGAGGAGACGCTTTAAGGGCTCCCTGTGTTTTTGCATCAAAATAAAAGTTGAATGTTTGCAAATGAAGACAAGCATACAATAGTTTTGTAATTTTACAGTTGTAATGTAAAGTAAAATATTTTTTTTATTTTTCTTAAATATTCATTTTGTATTATACAGTGAAATATTACAATAGTAGTATTTCTTTAGCTTTTTTAAACATTCTAGTAATAATAATAATGATACTTTATTTTTATTATTATTATTATTATTCATATTGATGTCACAAACTTTTGGCCAACTTGTGCAGACCTACAAACGAGCACAGCAAACATGTATTTTTAGTTTTTTTTTGTAATCACATTTCAAGTCGTAATCAACTTATTTTTTTCCCAGAAAAATTGCAATGAGATTTTCCCCCAAATTGTCCAGCACTATTTCCACCTGTCCTTCATTTATGCTATCTTATACACTGTTCACTGATTGGACATGCATGTCTGTATTTATCATGAATATTTTATTCTGTACTCCTTATATTAAGAATATTAAGAAAGAAAGAAAGATTGTGAATAACAGATTTCGATAAGGCATTAATATAAGGCATGCACACTGCTAGGTGTCAGTATTTCACGATTCACTGCCATATCAGCCAGCACAACAACAAACTGACAATCACTCACTGCACTTTTAATTCTTTATCAGTGTTCCCAACTTTATTCGTAAATGCCACTCGTTTCCCCTAAAGAGCAGCACGGCTGTAGTCTGAGTGTTTGGTGTGTCAGCTTTGACTGGTTTCTGTGTAATCAACAGGCGGTATTATCAAACATAGCACTGCTGTAACCAGAGGACACTCTGCTTTTCCTCCACTTCTCTTTCTATTTTTACCCTCTCTCTCTCTCTCTGCTGTAGGGGAGCCGCTTGAGCTCTCAGTAGTGCACCGTTTGCTCCTCTCTTATGAGAGTCAGGATGAGGGAGGTTGAAATAATAGCCCTCAGCCAGAGACAAAGAGAAAGAGCGAGGGACTCTGATGCTGAGTGAGACGGAGCGCGGTGATGGAGAGGAGGAGGAGGAGGATGTGGAGGGAGACGCTGTTATTGTTGTTGCTTTGTTTTCTGATGGCTGCTCTAACGGCTCCTGACATGTTAGCTCTGCATTCAGCCCGTAGTGCCGCTTTCACACACATTTGCTTTCATACCCCTTTCGCCTCAAATATACTTTTTGGATTTTGAAGAGGTAGACGATCATCTGTCATTCTCGTCCGTCCCTGATTATTTTCCCCTCTTTCCCCAAAATGTATGATTTCTTTTCTTTCGGCAGAGATGTTGGGAGCTGGCGGCCGGCGTTTGGAAGATAAAAGGCAGGGAATCGAGCAAAATTTCTGCCCTGCCACTGAAAAGCTCCAGTGCTCTGACAAGTCTGTCAGGCCTCATTTAGCTTTAAACCGCCATGGTAAACTTCGGCTGCCATTTGTAATAAAAAGGGGCCACGGTTTGACACTGATTTCAGGCCCTGTCAAAACCCTGCTGATAAGTGCAGTTTTCACGCTCGCTTTCAATCCCCTTCGCCTCGTTTTTTAGCTCTGATATAAACTGTGCAATTAAGCTCATTTCTCTTTTGATTGAACAAAGAGATAATAATTCAGATAGATTGGCTCAAAGGCCACACAAACAGATGTTGGGATGATCGGCCTCAGATGATTAGGTTTAAACTTGAAGATTCGTTTTGATGAGCCGCACTCGCACGATGCAGAATGGCAAAAAACAGCAGATGTTTTTTAATGAGTTACAAACAGTGTTGCTCGTGGTGGGAATGACTGGATGGGTATCTGCGGAGTTACAGCCTTGTTGGCTGCCACATGTACTTGTTGTTTTTTTTTTTTTGACTCTAAAGTTGGAAATGTATCAGGAGTTTAGGACACTTAATGGAGTAGGAACCTGAGCTTATGCTTTACGCAGTTAACAGAAAGAAAGAACAGCAGCTGTGGTTGCCAGAACGTCGCCATAAAATGTTGACAGCAACATTTTAGGTTTTACAAATTGAACTAAAAATGTAGTTAATTTCATTAACTGATGTAATGTAAATATAGCAACCTATTGAAGTAATAAATCTGTTTTGTACCTTTATAATATACCGATAACACCACAAAAGCACAGGTGGACGTGAGAAAGGCACATGATGAATCAAATGAATATAAATTATAAAAATAAATAAATAAGTAAATATAAAAGCTGCAAACAAATGCAAAACACCATCATGGAAACAAACATGACATTAAAATAATGCAATAAACATTAATTTAGCTACGTAAGATATATAAAACCCTAATGTATAACTCAAAGAAAAACCTGAGAAGAAACATAATCATTAATTGTAAAGTGATATTTAGTGAATGTCAATTTACATTTTTTTCACTGTAAATATTAAGATGACTTGTTCTTAGTTACTGTAACTGTAAATGTAAATGTACATGAAATTGCATGCCCGTTGTATATATTACAGTTTTTTCACCGTATATAGTTTAGGGAACTTACTGTTTGCCTGTAAAGAGCAGCTTTTTTACTGTAGCATTTTTATATTCTTTTAGCATTAAAATATTTATTTTATTTTATCTATTTAATGTATCCTAATTTAATGATAGTTTAGTGGGATTATAGTTTACTCATTATATTATTTTAATAAAATAAAAAATATTTGTATATTTTTATTAAAATTATTGCAATGTCATGGGATCCTGGAGTGAGTTTTTTTTGGTCATTCAGGTTATCACATAATATATTGCATAATTTATACTGGAGCCTTTGGACATGTGTTTCATTTATCAGAAAAATGTATTGTAGATTAACAGCATTCATGAATTTTCCTCTGCTCTTGTAAGGTCTTCCCTATCCACCCCATAGCAGCTCAGATTGCTTGTCTTTCTTAACCATATGCTGTTGAGGAAGACCATGTACAGTATTCCCGGTCAGGTCATTCTGAAAGTGTCTTGCACTGCAAACCCAAACCTCCAAACTCATCAAAACCACTGATACTGCACCGGTAAAGAAGAGCAGATCTCTCTCCGTCGTTTCTCTCATTAATTCTATCTTGATCTCACCGCTCTCCACCTTTTCGTCCCTTAATTCCAGCAGCATCATTTTAATTTTAAAGCCAAAAGGGCAGGTTCCCCCCTGAAGGTGGAGAATATTCACCTTGCTGCAGATGTTCATGAATAATGTCCATCTCCGAACCCCTGCCGCCACTCAGATGCAGGGTGTGGTGGGGAGGAGATGAATTACACGGAGGGGGAATCTGACAGCCTGAGCGGGGCTTTGTGATCATTCCAAAGTCCTAATAATCTCCCTCACCTTTCTCATCTCAGCCTAATGAAAGAGAATAGGCGATTGCACCCCGGGCGATGTTCCCCTCGCCTAACGACTCCTCCAAAGGCAGAGCGACCGCGGAAAAATGAACTCCGAGTGAGCTTTGAATTGGCTTTGACACCTGATAGACTTTGACACCAATTCTGTAACAAAACAGACGTAGCGCTAATTGATTATCAATATTTTAAGCAAAGCGATGAAAATAAGCATTAAAAGATGACAGGGAGAAGTGGAGTCTTCTGTGGTGGGACTCTCTCTCTCTTCTTCAACAGGTTGTGTTTTCAGCTCCCTCGGCACATGTCCTCCTCTTCTGATTTGCATCTCTCTGTGTATGTATAGCTCTTTGGTCTTGGTTCTCCGGACCAACAGCTTACCTAGCAACTTGACATAGCTATTAGGCTTTAATATAACAGAAAAGAGCCGGTTCCCAGGCGCTGGCTCTTGACTAAGCACAATCTCAGGGACCACCATGTTTCAGGCCTTTGTGCCAGGTGTTAGCCCCGTCCAGCTGTGTCCCACTGAGCCGTATACCGTTTATTCATTTTAATAACCCAGCGTCCATCAACCTATCAACAGACACAGCTTGTGTTTCATGGCGAGTAGCTTTTTTCTGGTGCTGTGACACCGAGTGCTGGAGCGTAATCAGATGTTATTATCATACGTCTTCAGGAAAGTTGAGTTGCGCCGTGGATGCTGTCACTTTATTGCAGTGTTGCATCAATATGTTGATGGCATATTGTCAAGATGCTGAATCAGTTTACTTCAAATGTTTGAGTTGGCATAAAAACTCAAATCGTGATCATCTACATTACTGAAACGTGTTTTCGAGTGAAAAGGCATAAAACTTTTGTGCATAACGTTTGGTGTATATGTAGGGTATACAGGCACAATAATTTTATTACATTAAATGATATTGGTATTTTTTTAGCAGCGAACCCGACCCAGTAAAGCTAACCACTTGTCAATAAATATTTGACAATATTTGTGGCCTGGTTATGCAGTAACATATTAAGTTGCATCATTGTTTGGTGGTGTTTAGATTCATACAGTATGTTAATGCTGTGCTATCTTCTCTATAGCAAAACAAACACAACCACATTTTTTTTTGTTTCAAACTGCCGAAACAAGGCAAGAGTTTTTGTTCAAAATGACATCACACCTGTTCGTTCTTCATTTTTACTTGAAGTATATCAAGGCCTTTGAAGGCTAAAACTGTATTCACTTTGATTTATTACACAGCAATCTTAAATGTTGCAACTCTTAACAAATCTCTTAACTACCATTCATATACCACTCATGTTAACCCTTGTGTGGTGTTCATATTTTTGTTATTCAGCCCGTGTTTCTTCATCAGATTTGGAGCAATGTGTCATTGCATCAGTGTCTCAGTAATGGATGCTCTGCAGTGAATGGGTGCCGTCAGAATGAGAGTCCAAACAGCTGATAAAAACATCACAACAATCCACAAGTAATTCACACCACTCCTGTCCATCAATAGGACATTTTTAACTTTAAACTGTTGCTTCCAGCTAGAATAAAAAATCCATAATGCTTCCTCAAGTGAAAAAGTGTTCTGGTCTGAATCAGGAGAGAAATCTGCACAGATCAAGCACTGTTTACAAGCTAAAACAGCTCTAAACAAATATGTGGCTGGATTTTGATGTGAGAGACAACAGGACACTGGAGGAGACTTTATTATGGATTATGAACTTTTGGCCAAAAGCTTAACAATTTCTGTATTTTGCTTACGCAAATTGACCATAAACATTTACATTTACATTTAGTCATTTAGCAGACGCTTTTATCCAAAGCGACATACAAATGAGGATAACAGAAGCAATTAAAATCAGCAAAAGAGCAATAATATGCAAGTGCTATGACAAGTCTCGGTTAGTCTAATGCAGTACACATAGCAAGGTTTTTTTTGTTTTGTTTTTTTGTTATTAATATGTGACTTTGTCTGTGAAAACCCAGCTAAAGACTTTTTTAGCTTTACTGTTTTCTACATAAAATCGTCCTACGTAATGTACAGAACATTCTGTGAAAATACAAACTTGATATCTTTAAGTTGAAGGTGATGGTCCAAGAAATGTCTTTTAGACATGCTGAGATGCGAGCAGCTATAGTCGGATCATCAGGATGGAATGAGAGGTAGAGTTGAGTGTCATCAGCATAGCAGTGATATGAAAAGCCATGTTTCTGAATGACAGAACCTAGTGATGCCATGTAGACAGAGAAGAGAAGTGGTCCAAGTACTGAGCCCTGAGGCACCCCAGTAGCTAGATGTTGCGACTTGGACACCTCACCCCTCCAAGATACCTTGAAAGACGTATCTGAGACTCAAACCACTGGAGTGCGGTTCCTGAAATGCCCTTTGCCAATAGGGTTGACAGAAGGATCTGGTGGTTAACCGTGTCAAAACCACCAGATAGATCCAGCAAGATAAGTATTGAAGATTTGGAAGTCGCTGTCAAGGCAGTCTCGGTTGAATGTCCACGTCTGAAACCAGACTGGTTGCTGTCCAGGAGGTTTTTCTGTGTGAGAAAGGCAGAAACTTGGTTGAAGACTACTCATTTAAGTATTTTTGCAATGAAAGGAAGAAGGAAAAAAAACAGATAATGTCCGCAGTTACAATGAATTTACATCCTAAAATCTAATCCCGTCATTAACGCTTGTATATTTTGTACATTCCCACAATGAGAGAAAACGCAGACTTTGTATTTTTGTTTTTCCTGCTCACCTTCTGATTTCTGTTAGACATACGACATTGTCATTTTGACTGCTGAGGTCTGCATTTGTTGAGGATATGATCACAAGTGAGCTCAGAGCTCAGCCTCGAGTCAGAACAGAGAACATGAAGAGCTTTGAGTTTCCAACACAGATGAGACTGTCTCACACTCGCATCCTTCAGTTAGACCGCCATCACCAGTTCCTTTTTAACCACGGTACTCCTTCCGCTATTAGAGGCTTCAAGCGATATGTCCTCAGATGTCCGACAGACGGGCCTACGCACATTTCTCTCCAAACGCTCATGAATAAAACAAGCTTCATCAGGCAGAGTCTCATGTGGACATGATGAAAACTCTCAGACTGTTTTGTTTCTGCAACCAAATCTCCAGTATTTACTCTGCAAATTAAAGAAATCATCTCGAATTATTCTCAGAAAGATGCCGTCGGAACTTCAGGCGAAGTGCAGAAATGAGCCCACAGTAGTGTGGAGAAGCGTCTGGTGGAATATGCGGAAATTGAATATTTGATCAGCGCTCAGGGTTTGATTGTGATGTTTGCGAGCTCTCTTCCCTCTCCGGGGCCCGATTCAAAACAACACCACGCTATACACATGTAATTAATTAATTACTCTTGGTGATGGTGGTTCTCATATCTTCATCGTGCCTGTCTTCTCTTAAAAACGTGCGTGTTTTTGTCAGTGGCTGGAGAAGGGAAGAAGCAGGGCCTGGTCTGACCGCAGACATCTGATTATAGAGGCATTGATCTCTCACATCCAAAATAGAAATCCAGGCTTTTTTATGAATAATTGATCAAATTGATATGATAGCTCCCTTTCTAATTGTTTAGTTGTTAATATTTCATGGATATCATTTAAGTTTTACTCGAATGTGACACTGTTTGGTAAATCTCTATTTAAGAAAAGTGCTTATCTGTTTTATTTTGCTCTTTGTTGTTCATACTCAATGTACTGCTTTGACGAGCCACGGTGAAATGGGCTGTCGTTTCTCTCTGCGATTGCAAATAACGTATAAATAACCTGACCGTTCTTTAAATTCCGCCAAAGTCTAATTTCCTTGATGCAAATGGGGTAGTTTTAATTGTGATGCTCACACAGGTTAGTTGTCATTAAATACTGTATAAACACTCACACTTTTATCTGTATTTATTTTACAGACGTGTGTGAGTGTGTAGGTTGCTGGACTAAAGCCACAGCTCTTTGTGTGTGTGTGTGTGTGTGTGAGAATGTGAGTGTAAAGTGAATTCCTGATTCAAAGGGACATTTTTCCAATTGTGGGGTGCTACAGCAAATATCATGTTTGTCGTTTGGCAAGCGGCTGATTTATCACATTTCCCCGAGCTCTGACATTCAGATTGCTTTTGATTGACGTGGACGCTCAGGACACACACGCTCATTTACAGATATTCATATTCTGAGCGTGTTGAGTTTGTGTAAGTGTGGGTGTTCATATACGCCCGCCTGATTATTTGACTCCACACCAGTTCGCATTTAAAGAGACTACAGTAGTTTGTTTTTTTCCCTTTCGTTTTCACTCTTTCTTTTGCTTACTTTGTCTCACTCACACACACACACACACACACACACACACACATTGATTAAAGCACAGTGATGGTGAGGTGCATGAGTGCACTAGATAAACAAGATCTCTCCCAAGGCTGTTCTAACATCCATCCGTTTCACTGAAAACTGTGAAATACGCTTGTTAAAGAACAGTGTGTGCACTTTCTGAAATACTTGCTAACATAATTCTGTAGTATAAATATAACATATATTTCAATTAAAAATATATACATATATATGTATGCATACATGCATTGTGACATATGCATACAATTCAGCATGACAAAAAAAAAGTAATGTAGTGTTTTCTCAGGCTGCACAAGTTGCTTGTCAATGAGAAAGCTAGTCTTCTGATATCAACTGAGCTACTGTCACATACTACAAGTACTACAACTTAAAGTAGATAAATGGTGCACTACACATCTGTCAGTCCCTCAGTTTCTTCCTCATAAACACACACACGAACAGAGAACCTGTGATGCTGTACACACAATTCTAAAGCCCTTTTAACTAGTTTCTGACCAGTATTCATTGTGTAGTTTAAATTGCAGCTGTATTTAGTTGAAACCGTGCAGCAGTGATCCTGTAAGATGGTGATTAGTGTTGATTGGATTGAGCAGAGTAGATTTCTCAGGAGAGAGGCGCAGGTACGCAGCTACGGGTGCTTTTGCTGCTCCTCCGTGCCCTTCTCTCCTGCACTGCAGCGCTGTAAGAGATTACGGCCGGAGTAATTAATCACAGAGGATTATTACGGCTGTTGTGTGCTTTTATTGAGAGGCCTAAGGCTGCAGATGAGGATTCTGCACGGGTTTGGGATCGTTTGGTTTAAGGGTTTGTTTTAAGGAGGGAGACAATGCGAGTCTTGTGCGTCCTTGGAGTATTCTAGTCTTTTATCGATGTGAAATCCCTCTCACGCATGCTGCGGCGTTGTGTGTGATACTGTATCGTTCCTTTGCTGTATGATTTCTTGATGTGTATGTGGGACCATTGTGCAGAATTTGTGGTACCCCAATAAAAATAATGATTTAAAAAAATCAATTAAATATTCATGTATTAGATATTTCATAAAGATGTTATGATCCACTTAAACCCAAATCATTACTTGAAATAATAAAAAGCCAAATATATACAAAATCAAATGAGTACTTTCTGTTATGAAGTGGCTGTTCTTGACCTTAACCCCTAAATTTCAACTAAAAATAATTTATTTATTTTTAGTATTTAGTATAAGATCTGTTTTATTTCTCGAAAAGGACAGAGCACGATGTATATACTCAGTGTTTAATTTTTAAATAATAAATAATTAGATTTAAATAATAGTTGGTAATAATAATAAAATAAAAAGATGTAGATACTCAATGTTTATTTTTTAATAATAACATTTTTTAAATAATAATTAAAATAATTAAGTAATAATGATTCAAAAAGAAATGTAGTAAAAATGCTGTCCCACACTTTTATTTATTGGCAAAGCTTTATTTTGGCTCTATCTATTTATGCATTTATGATTAGATGCCATCATTTTGAAGTACAGTAAATGTGCTCCAAAAAGTGGAAAATCCAGTATATAACTATAGAGCTGTCAATATTTTATGCAATTAAATAGACACTTTGCCAGGCATGTGCTGGCACATTTTTTTTATTATTATTTTTTGGACCATAAAACGTGACTTTATCGAACAGTCACTGCTGAAGCAATCACTTCACTACCAAAAATGTATTATAAGTTTTAGTCGTGATGTGATTATTTCAGTACTGACTAAATTTAAATAAATACATTTAATCAAAGGATCAGGAAAGACAAAAGAAAATCAGGCAAGACAAACTGCTACAATTTAAGCGTACTGTAAATACACTGAAAAGCGAGCAGGTGTACTCAGATTTTTGAAAAGTACCGTTTATTTTGCCGTTTTAAAATTATGGTGATTTCTACTTTTGTGATGTTGTGTTTGTCCTTCTGAAATACAACAATGGTAGGAATAACTGATATTTTTCTTTTTAGATTGTCATTTTACAGCCTTTCCTGTGAAAATATTTTAGAAAAATCTGTAATAACTAGTGCTGTCAACCGATTAATCGCATCCAAAATAAAAGTTTTTGTTTACATACTATATGTATGTGTGCTGTGTTTATTTATTATGTATATATATATATATATATAAATGCACACACATACAGTATATATTTTGAAAATATTTACATGTATATACATTTATATTATTATATTTTGTTTTATATATAAATATATTTTATATATAAACAGCATATTTTTCTTAAATATATACATGCATCTGTTTGTATTTATATATGCATGATAAATAAACACAGTACACACTCATATAGTATGTAAATAAAAACTTGTATTTTGGATGCGATTAATTGCGATTAATCGTTTGAGAGCACTAGTAAAAACATATTTACAGGGTGGCTGAAAATAATAGATAAATAGATAGACAATAGATAAATATAATAATCCGGTGCATAGTGAACACAATTGTGCATGTATGTTTTGTTAGTGACAAATAGTGGAAAAGGGAACATATAGCAGTATGAAAACTGAGTGTTATTTTATTACAACATTAAAGTGTGTTTGTATCGTTTACTCCACGTTTTCCTGCACTGAAGTTCTCAATCGCACGCCTTCCTTTGAATGCAAACTTTGCCAAACAAACCTGCAGAAATCAACAGCATCGCACCCCGCAGCAGCTCATCTGTCCTGCTTTAGCGTGGCTTCAGTTCGACACTCCCGGACGGATTTCACAGGCGCTTGATTCAATATCCTATCTCACATGTCCGCTTAATGTCATTTCGGGAGCCGGTAACCTCCTTCAGTCGGCGGTGTTACATCAATGAATTGCTGCTGTGTAAAGAGGGACAGAAAGCGGGTGAAGGAGATCTGCTTCTGCGTGTGGCTCTACGGTTGCGGATAAACCTGATAAAGCAGCAGCTGCGCTTGATTCAATCTAAATGGCGGGCCCCTCTGAGCCCCCGTGTTCAACGCACCAGCACTCCATCAATCACTGATAATGGGCCCCGGCCATTTCTCTCCCATGTTTGCCTTATTGCATCGGATTCTAACGAGCTATCGCTGCTAATCAGCCCACTGGATGAAGGAGGCGGATGGATTTGTTTCTGTGTGATCATTTCAATGAAACATAGTCCTGCATGCCTACATGACTCTAGGGGCCCCGAGCTGCAATTACACATATAATCACAATTGAATTTCAGCCGAGGCTCCATTATCCATCCTGCCAACCACACTGGAATTAAGTGCAGATGAAGTGAAAGTCGGATGGCGGCGCGTTATCTAATGCTGGGAAGAAGCATCATCAGCTTCGGCGAGTAATGTGCAGACGGATGACAAAGGAAAATCTGGGGATCTGTTAAAAGCAGTTCACACCGAGAATGATAATTGTGCTGATTACTATATCGGCATCCACACCAGTGAATAATAACGCTCTGTTTATTGTAAGCACACACTGAACTGATGTCGTCAGCAGCTTTAAATGCGTAAGCTCTTTGGGGTGGATTCTGATTGGCTGTCAAGGAATTTAATGTTCATTGGTTCAAAGAATTCAAAAAAGTTCTGAAAGTGATTCCAACAGCGTCATTAAATAAATATAAATATCAATTAATCAATCAATGGGGCTGCACATCTGATCAAAATAAGATAGAAATGATCAAATCAAAGGTCGTAATTTAATCAAATAAGTCAAGTTTTTTTGCGCTGCTCTGTGCATGTGCAGGTTTTATGCAAAGTTTCAGCATCTCAAAGTGCGTCGGTTCACAGTAAATGCTGCTTTTCACAAACTCTTATGCATTTATGCATTTTTGGTGCACTTGGTTCACCTTGCTTCACATTTTCCAGCATATCTGTCGACAGAAGTTTACAGAATTTCATCAGTATTCTGCCAAAATACAAGCTTGAGGGTTTTAACATTTGAAAATGAAGAATTTAAGATAAAAAAATGTTTGTTATAATTATGAAATCTCCCATTTTAATAGACTCTGCAAGTTGGCTTCAGCAGCAGCAATATGATATGTCATGTCAATTGCATTATATTTTTTTGGCCATGTTGTGTGCAGCCTTGTATATAAATAATTTAAAAAATGAAAACAAAGTAAAACATTTACTGAAAAAATAAATATTTTACATGCATGCCACTTGACCCATTAACCAACCTCAGAGAGCTGTTAAATTATAGAAATATTAACACAGAGTGGATATATAGTGTGGGCACTAAATATTGACGTGTATAAAGTGTGGGCATCCGTGCCTGAGAGAGAAGGGTCACTGCAAATCAATGCAACATTGTTCTGGGTGTTCACCTTTTTCTGCAATAAAACCTTTCTGTTCTAATAGCAATGTTCAGTGCTATATGAGATGATAATGCACCCATCCACAGAGCACCAGGGGTTACTGAATGGTTAGATGAGTATGAAAATGATGTGCATTCAACCCGATTAAACACCTAAGGAAGATTTTGGGCAAAAGTGTTAGACACTGCATGTTGGCCTTTCCTTGAAATGTTTACCCAGTTATGTCTTTAATAAGTCACACTGACTGCAATACCATCACAGGAGTATTAGGGGAAAATTCACACTCAGAGCAAAGTGTGAAAGAGTCAAGTGAGCACTATTTCCATTCACTGTCTGTTTGTACTGGCGTGTAGAGTCAAACCACACCATTGAAAAGGTCATGTTTTGTTGATGAGCAGAGAGAGTTTGGAGAAGAGTAAAATGTGCCTGCTGAAAAGACTTCTGGAGCGCTATTGTGAAAGAGAGTTCATTTGAAGTGATTTGTTAAAATGGTTGTTGTTGTTATTTCTCATGAAATTGGTAGACCGAATGAGAAGGTTTAGATTTCAGCCTGCTGACCACATCATGCCTTTTTCTAATGTCCACTCAAACGATCACATTATCCACTTGAATTTGGATTAAACACGGCAAACTGTACAATCTGCTGCTCTTAATGACCGTGATTACCCTCTCCTCTCCTTTCACTTGAAAGTTGAAACTCGTAGAAGGTAATGTTATGAGGGACTCAATTTTGCATGACTCCTCTCATCAGCGAGTGAAACAGCAATAAAGGCAAATTGCTCCTGGGAGACACGAACGCTTTAGAATAAATTACGTGCGGGAACAGAGGTGTAATTAATTTACAGGCTGTATTGATAGTCCCCCTTCACTGCTCACTATATGTCTTCATCTCGGCTAACGTCTTCATTATTTGGAGGGCAGGAGAGAAGCGAGTCAACAGACTAAATGAATTGCCATAAGACTTGTACACAAACTGTTTCCACCGCGTAAGGATTTCTCTCAGGCTTTTAATTAGCACGCTGAAAAAGTATTTGATAAGTATGTGCTTAAGATGTGCAAACTGGGAGAAGTGTACATATGCAGAGAGACATTAAAGCATAAAAGACTTCTTAATCGAATATTAAGTGGGCTGTTTATAACTTATTACTAATATTGCATTGTGCTTTTTTCTTATTACAGCTAAAACCGACGAAGCACTGAAAGCAAAGGAGAATATGAAAGAAGCCAAGACAAAGGAGGAAGGTGAGCCTAACTTTAAGATTGTTAACCTGCAGCTAACAGAAGACAGGTTTAGAAGCCTGTTTCCACAAAGGAATTAACTTTTTTTTTTTAAAAGGTAAACACACAATTCAGGGTCTTTCCTTGTAATTCTGAAACGTTCTGAATTTTCTATTGACAACTCTGAGTTTATATATTGCAGTTCGGAGAAAACTAGGCAGAATTGTGAGATATAAACTCTTTTTATTGCTTGAAGAAAAAACTAAAGTTTCAACTGTTAGCTTAAAAAGTCACAAATTGCCATTCTTACATGTTTATCCTGTGGAGGAAACAAGCTTCCATAATAAAATTATACAGAATAATATAAGGCAATTATTTATAGCATTCGTTTTTTATTTGTTTATTCATTCTCATTGTGTATAAATGTGATCATATTTACCATCGTTTGACTGGATTTTGCCCACAATCACAAATTTCACACGAGGGGAAAAAAAGGGAAAAAAAGTTCTGAAAGTGATTCCAACAATATTGACTGAATGGCTTGATGAGGATGAAAATCATGTGCATGTCCTTCACAGTCACCAGAATTCAGTGCATTTACACACCAATGGAAGTTTGTGGGCCAATATGAAAGCATTCTCCACCACCATCATCAAAACACCAAATGAAGAAATGTACAATTTGGTTTCCATCCGTCCAGTAGAGTTACAGAGTCTTGTAGAATCAGTGGCACCAAGGCACACTGATGGCAATGAGAGGGTTTGGCTCTAAGGAGATAAGCGGAGAGACAAACTGAGCTCGAGAAGAGTTAAATACGCTGGTTAAAAGACTTGTGGAGCATTGGTAGACAGAAACTGAAGGTTGTTCGGTTTTAGCGTGCCAACCACATCGTGCCTTTTTTCTAATGTCCACTCAAACAATCATATTATCCACTTGAATTTGGACTGAACTGTACAATTTGCTTTTCTTAATGACTGTGATTACCCTCTCCTCTCCTTTCACTTGAAAGTTGAAACTCGTAGAAGGTAATGTTATGAGGGACTCAATTTTGCATGACTCCTCTCATCAGCGAGTGGAACAGCAATAAAGGCAAATTGCTCCTGGGAGACACGAACGCTTTAGAATAAATTACGTGCGGGAACAGAGGTGTAATTAATTTACAGGCTGTATTGATAGTCCCCCTTCACTGCTCACTATATGTCTTCATCTCGGCTAACGTCTTCATTATTTGGAGGGCAGGAGAGAAGCGAGTCAACAGACTAAATGAATTGCCATAAGACTTGTACACAAACTGTTTCCACCGCGTAAGGATTTCTCTCAGGCTTTTAATTAGCACGCTGAAAAAGTATTTGATAAGTATGTGCTTAAGATGTGCAAACTGGGAGAAGTGTACATATGCAGAGAGACATTAAAGCATAAAAGACTTCTTAATCGAATATTAAGTGGGCTGTTTATAACTTATTACTAATATTGCATTGTGCTTTTTTCTTATTACAGCTAAAACCGACGAAGCACTGAAAGCAAAGGAGAATATGAAAGAAGCCAAGACAAAGGAGGAAGGTGAGCCTAACTTTAAGATTGTTAACCTGCAGCTAACAGAAGACAGGTTTAGAAGCCTGTTTCCACAAAGGAATTAACTTTTTTTTAAAAAAGGTAAACACACAATTCAGGGTCTTTCCTTGTAATTCTGAAACGTTCTGAATTTTCTATTGACAACTCTGAGTTTATATATTGCAGTTCGGAGAAAACTAGGCAGAATTGTGAGATATAAACTCTTTTTATTGCTTGAAGAAAAAACTAAAGTTTCAACTGTTAGCTTAAAAAGTCACAAATTGCCATTCTTACATGTTTATCCTGTGGAGGAAACAAGCTTCCATAATAAAATTATACAGAATAATATAAGGCAATTATTTATAGCATTCGTTTTTTATTTGTTTATTCATTCTCATTGTGTATAAATGTGATCATATTTACCATCGTTTGACTGGATTTTGCCCACAATCACAAATTTCACACGAGGGTGAAAGATTTCCCTACACAGATTTCGCAAAAGGTCCAATGTCTGTTGTTGATAATACAAATACTATTTTGCCAGACAGCAGTAAATGTGAACGCGTCTGCAAATCATATGCAAATCAGCATATCAGAATGATTTCTGAAGATCGTGTGACACTGAAGACTGGAGCAATGATGCTGAAAATACATTACAGTTTAACACATATTCACATAGAAAACAGCTGTTTTTCATTTTTAATAATATTTCACAATATTACTGTTTTTACTGTATTTTTAATCAAATTTATGCAGCCTTGGTGAGCTAATAGAATCATTTAAAAAATCATGATGTTTCCAGACTTTTGGTGAGTATTGTATATGTTCCATACAACCCAAGTTAATTATTGGAATGTGCTTGATTTATTTGGTTTTTTTACACTTTGCAGCTGACAATTTTTTTAAACACTTCTCAAAAGCAGTTTTGTGGTGTGAATGGGCCTTATGTTTGTGACGCCTTTTTTCTAATGTCCACTCAAACAATCATATTATCCACTTGAATTTGGACTGAACTGTACAATTTGCTTTTCTTAATGACTGTGATTACCCTCTCCTCTCCTTTCACTTGAAAGTTGAAACTCGTAGAAGGTAATGTTATGAGGGACTCAATTTTGCATGACTCCTCTCATCAGCGAGTGGAACAGCAATAAAGGCAAATTGCTCCTGGGAGACACGAACGCTTTAGAATAAATTACGTGCGGGAACAGAGGTATAATTAATTTACAGGCTGTATTGATAGTCCCCCTTCACTGCTCACTATATGTCTTCATCTCGGCTAACGTCTTCATTATTTGGAGGGCAGGAGAGAAGCGAGTCAACAGACTAAATGAATTGCCATAAGACTTGTACACAAACTGTTTCCACCGCGTAAGGATTTCTCTCAGGCTTTTAATTAGCACGCTGAAAAAGTATTTGATAAGTATGTGCTTAAGATGTGCAAACTGGGAGAAGTGTACATATGCAGAGAGACATTAAAGCATAAAAGACTTCTTAATCGAATATTAAGTGGGCTGTTTATAACTTATTACTAATATTGCATTGTGCTTTTTTCTTATTACAGCTAAAACCGACGAAGCACTGAAAGCAAAGGAGAATATGAAAGAAGCCAAGACAAAGGAGGAAGGTGAGCCTAACTTTAAGATTGTTAACCTGCAGCTAACAGAAGACAGGTTTAGAAGCCTGTTTCCACAAAGGAATTAACTTTTTTTTTTAAAAGGTAAACACACAATTCAGGGTCTTTCCTTGTAATTCTGAAACGTTCTGAATTTTCTATTGACAACTCTGAGTTTATATATTGCAGTTCGGAGAAAACTAGGCAGAATTGTGAGATATAAACTCTTTTTATTGCTTGAAGAAAAAACTAAAGTTTCAACTGTTAGCTTAAAAAGTCACAAATTGCCATTCTTACATGTTTATCCTGTGGAGGAAACAAGCTTCCATAATAAAATTATACAGAATAATATAAGGCAATTATTTATAGCATTCGTTTTTATTTGTTTATTCATTCTCATTGTGTATAAATGTGATCATATTTACCATCGTTTGACTGGATTTTGCCCACAATCACAAATTTCACACGAGGGTGAAAGATTTCCCTACACAGATTTCGCAAAAGGTCCAATGTCTGTTGTTGATAATACAAATACTATTTTGCCAGACAGCAGTAAATGTGAACGCGTCTGCAAATCATATGCAAATCAGCATATCAGAATGATTTCTGAAGATCGTGTGACACTGAAGACTGGAGCAATGATGCTGAAAATACATTACAGTTTAACACATATTCACATAGAAAACAGCTGTTTTTCATTTTTAATAATATTTCACAATATTACTGTTTTTACTGTATTTTTAATCAAATTTATGCAGCCTTGGTGAGCTAATAGAATCATTTAAAAAATCATGATGTTTCCAGACTTTTGGTGAGTATTGTATATGTTCCATACAACCCAAGTTAATTATTGGAATGTGCTTGATTTATTTGGTTTTTTTACACTTTGCAGCTGACAATTTTTTTAAACACTTCTCAAAAGCAGTTTTGTGGTGTGAATGGGCCTTATGTTTGTGACTGTCATATCCCCATGACATTCCCCATTAAACATTTGACATGCGCTGCTCGTGAAGCAATTAAGTCAAATTAATGAGGACATTTCTGCATGATATTGGCATCACTCTTAAAATGCGTTGATCTTGAGTGATAATTAAACAGGTTGCTTACATGGCCTCTCACCTTCAATTCATTAGAACGTGAAAATCGGCATATCATTTCCTAATTTCAGCTCATCTCCAGCATTATTCCCTCATTCTCTCATGGATCTAGACTCCAAGACTGGCTCGCAGTCGAGTTCCTGCTGTAATCTCGCCCTTTGGATTCAATTGAATTCTCCTCCTCCTGCAACACTTTTATTTCTCTCTTAAACTCTTCCGGTTTTATGAAGTAACGCATTCTTCCTGCCTTAGTGCTGGAAGGCTCTTAACACCACCTCACCACTGTACAAAAATAGTTACAGTCTTTTGGAAGTGTCTTTTGCCACCGAAAACTCAATCTCAGTCCTCCTGATCTGGAAGTGACAGGGTGAGCAGGTTTTGGTCTGGATTTAATCTCCACTCGCTCATCTGAGCCACCGTTCTTCATGATGAACCGGCTCTGCTCACACATCCCTCACGAGACTTCAGCTTCACAACAATGAACAAAAAGAGATGAAGAAAACATAGTGCATACTGCTGGACAGCTGAGATTTGTGACTTCATCTGAGCCACCGTTCTTCATGATGAACCGGCTCTGCTCACACATCCCTCACGAGACTTCAGCTTCACACAAATGAACAAAAAGAGATGAAGAAAACATAGTGCATACTGCTGGACAGCTGAGATTTGTGACTTTATGTGAGCCTGGAGCACAAAAGCAGTGTTAAGTCGCTGGGGTATATCTGTAGCAATAGCCAACAATACATTGTATGGGTCACAATTATACATTTCTCTTTTATGCCAAAAATCATTAGGATATTAAGTAAAGATCATGTTCCATGAAGATATTTAGTAAATGTCCTACCGTAAATATATCAGAACTTAATGTTTGATTAGTAATATGCATTGCTAAGAACTTCATTTGAACAACTTTAAAGATGATTTTCTCAATATTTAGATTTTTTTGCACCCTCAGATTCCAGATTTTCAATCCTTGAAATTGATTTGCGATGGCAATTCATTAAAAAATAAAAAAATAAACTACATTATATGATATGCTGATTAATGAATTAATAGCAAATTAAATGCGCTGCTCGTGAAGCAATTAAGTCAAATTAATGAGGACATTTCTGCATGATATTGGCATCACTCTTAAAATGCGTTGATCTTGAGTGATAATTAAACAGGTTGCTTACATGGCCTCTCACCTTCAATTCATTAGAACGTGAAAATCGGCATATCATTTCCTAATTTCAGCTCATCTCCAGCATTATTCCCTCATTCTCTCATGGATCTAGACTCCAAGACTGGCTCGCAGTCGAGTTCCTGCTGTAATCTCGCCCTTTGGATTCAATTGAATTCTCCTCCTCCTGCAACACTTTTATTTCTCTCTTAAACTCTTCCGGTTTTATGAAGTAACGCATTCTTCCTGCCTTAGTGCTGGAAGGCTCTTAACACCACCTCACCACTGTACAAAAATAGTTACAGTCTTTTGGAAGTGTCTTTTGCCACCGAAAACTCAATCTCAGTCCTCCTGATCTGGAAGTGACAGGGTGAGCAGGTTTTGGTCTGGATTTAATCTCCACTCGCTCATCTGAGCCACCGTTCTTCATGATGAACCGGCTCTGCTCACACATCCCTCACGAGACTTCAGCTTCACACAAATGAACAAAAAGAGATGAAGAAAACATAGTGCATACTGCTGGACAGCTGAGATTTGTGACTTTATGTGAGCCTGGAGCACAAAAGCAGTGTTAAGTCGCTGGGGTATATCTGTAGCAATAGCCAACAATACATTGTATGGGTCACAATTATACATTTCTCTTTTATGCCAAAAATCATTAGGATATTAAGTAAAGATCATGTTCCATGAAGATATTTAGTAAATGTCCTACCGTAAATATATCAGAACTTAATGTTTGATTAGTAATATGCATTGCTAAGAACTTCATTTGAACAACTTTAAAGATGATTTTCTCAATATTTAGATTTTTTGCACCCTCAGATTCCAGATTTTCAATCCTTGAAATTGATTTGCGATGGCGATTCATAAAAAAAAAAAAAAAAAAAAACTACATTATATGATATGCTGATTAATGAATTAATAGCAAATTAATTGCACATCAGTTTGGGCTGAGAAATTACCTCCTAAAAGATAAAGTCATTATTGTTTTAAATGAGAACATAATTGAATAGGCAAATAGTACAAAAAGTAGCTTTAGAAAGAAATATTTGGATTCAACAAAAATATTTCTTACACATTCACTTTTAAGGCTACAATGTGGCCATAAAATGCATTTACAGTCGAATTACAATTGCATAAATAATTCTGAGAGATTAATGGCTTTTAAATTGGCATTAATTGGTTTAAAAATGAATATTGAAATATGAAATGGTTTTTAAAAAAATGAAATTATACTTTAAATATTAAACTAAATCTGCCAGTTGGTGGCGGCAACTCACTGTCTTAATATGAGTTGTTGAATCATTCATTCAACCAATTTATTCAAACAGCTGATTCATTCAGAAACAAAGAAAGTGACTCTATGAATCAGTCACTGAATCACTGACTCACTTGATTCATTAAAAAATGTTGATTCGTTCAGTAATGAAACATCGCGCTACAGTTCTACTTTGGCTTTGATTGGAACCAAATTTTGCCAAATTAAGCAAAAACAGACTTCTTTATTGAACTGTTGTATAAAATCAATATCATGTTAGAAATCGTGCAGATTTTGGGGAAAGCAATACTGTTGCTCGTGTGACATTGTTAAACGATATCATTCATATGATAGAAATATAAGACAAAAACTCATACAGGGGCATGTTTTTCCTCATATCTTGAATTTTAGGCCATATATCAGCATTCCCATAGGCTACATCAAAAGTCTGAAGTATCATATTCAACAGCAATGCAGTGCAATATAACGTGACATGCAGGTCAGGGGTGTGTTAAATATGTTAACTTTAACAATTATTATTTTTCATAGTTAATCACTGTCTTTTGTTCCGTTTAATTATCTTATACAGTATTTTTGTTCTCCGATTCAAATCAGTGTTGAATATCTTTCAGTCCGTCACTGCCTTGCACTTCAGTCTATAACTGTTTTCTATGACGTAGACCTACATTCTGTCTGTATTCATGCAGATCATATATTTTAATGAGCCGTTTAACCCGTATCATTAGAGCAGCTTGCTCTTTCACCATGGAAAAGCGGAAGACTTTTTCTTAATTATGCTGTGTCGTGCGGGTCACCTTTACAGGTGTGTACCTCTCTGTGTGTGACCGTATTCGAGAATGATACCACCATTAAACATTTAGATGGAATTTAACGCCCCTACACACACACAGACTGCCCCCTGTATCCATTAATTTCTAATCTCAGTTTAACAAGCTGTGTTGTCATTCACAAGAACTGTCTGCCGGAGTGCTGAACAAACCTGTGTGTGCATGAGAGAAAATCAGACAGTCAATAGGACAGAGGACGATCAGTGACCAACAGAGAGCTGCGTTTAATCAGATAAATTTGCTGAATTCTATTGAATCTCCTCTGTAAACTTAATTAGAGGCATGATTTATTATGGAATGTCTGGTAAGTGGTGCATAAATACGATAAATATTGCTTCATTAGTTTTGTTTAAGATGGAATTTGCGTGGAATTGGGATATTGCATAAAAAGTTTTGTGTGTATAGTAAAAGGACATATGCATATTATTACCTTTAGTATTACCTTTAAATATTTCTGAATAACTCCCTCAGAGAAGGACATATCAGAGCAATATTATTTCATAGCATTTCAGATGTTATTATTGTCATTGCGATATCCAGATTTTTTGTCACAGTGAACAGCATAGCTGTCTCATGCTTTGTTGTGTCAGATATAGATGGGTAAATCTAGAGTAAGGTAATCTCTTTAGAAATCAGAATGATTTGACCTGTGAGCTCAACAGTAGTATCTCCTGAAAGACTGTTGTTAAATATTTAGCGCTCTCCCGTCATGAATACAAATGCTGTGTAAATGAGGGTCTACAGGCAGCTGACCCTGGGACTGGAGCCTGCTGAGTGGGGCTCATGCCGGCCTAAATGATTTAATTGTCATGACTTCAGCTTGTATTTAAAGGATCAGCTTTGAAATACGCCACCTTGTAAGCAACGCTCTTCCCTGTCTCTTAGAGCTTTTCTACACAGTGTTTGAAGGACTTGGTTCGTCCACAGGGGAAAACTGGCTCTTTGTTGGTTTGACGCCACACTGTATTTCTGTTATAATGCAGTTTGCTTGTATCATCTTGAGCTGTTTACTTCATTGACACTTTTATGTAATTCAGTGGCCTTCAAAAGATTGGAAATGCCCTTGGTTTCAAAGTAGAGTTCTGGACAATGTCAACATCAGTCCTTGATCAGCCTCTTGATCAATTCAGCAAACTAACTTGAAATTGTAGATGTTTGGTTCAGCACACCTTTAAAGTTTTACACATTGATTGCTTATTAAGGTTAGCGCATAATAGACCAGTGAGAACAGTTTATAAACAGCTCTAGTATTTCCCAGCAGCCTAAGCTGGTCTTAACTTACGATGGTCTCTCAGCCAGGTCATGTTGTGTTTATAGCTGGTTTATCCCAGCAAGACCAGCTGAAAGTGATCAAAACCTTTCAAGACTTAAATTGTCAAAACCATTGTTCTGCTGTTCAGTTGCTGTTTTCAATAGAATCAGTTAAGTCCATGATTCAATGACTCATCCGCCAGATCAGCTGTGTGAACAAATCTGTTGAATGAATGACTCAGTGACTCATCTATTAAGACATTGACTGCATCCAAAATCACATACTGTGAGCAAGTACTATATGTTTTGTAACCTTAAAGTACTTTCTATATGGCATGCAAATGGGTAGTGTGAGTGAAATTCATGCATACACTACATCCGGAAAAAATGGAAAAAACGTCACTGAAGAAACATTTACAACAAAATACAGTCTACAACACTGCATAGAGCTTTTTAAATGTTGGCTTTTTTATGTATTGTCATGTTCTCTGTATTCAGTAGTTCAGTCAACGTTTGTCTGACAAAATGTAATTGTTTGCGGTAAGCTGAAGAACCCGATCTCTTGAATGGCACTTAATATGAAGCATAATGTCTGCTTACAGTACGAGTGCATTCACTCATCTAAAAAAAAACTCCTGTTCCTTTTGATTTTGTATTTCCCTTTAAGGAACACTTATTAGTTATTAATTTGCAAACCAGCTATTAGTTATTGGATGTAAATGCAAAAATGCTACAGAAACTGCCTGAAAAACAAGATTGTGTTAATAGAAACCGCTAAAGGTCAAAGGTTTAAAAATGCATTTCTCAAGGTATATTTCTGACATCGTTCATCATTGCAAGCCCAATGTAACTGTAATATTTGAAGCAAAATGTGTCTCTCATTCAAAGCAGCCATTTTCTCTACTTCAGTGATTAGTTATGCCTGGCTTATAAGCAGTGAATTAGTATTGTAGACCCAGGGGAAATAAAATTGGCAGAAAATCAGAGTGAGAAGATTTAATTATCACGTGGAGACCTTTTCCGTCGACCGGCCCACTGAACCCAAAAAAGCTAATCCGCCCGGACATCAGCCTCCTCCTTATAATTTGTTTCCCATGCAATCATATGCCAAGCAATTACTGTTTTATTGATTTTTTTATCGCTGCAAATTTCAAGTTTTTTTTTTTCTCTCTTTCGAAAAGCCTTGGTGGCTGATCCCTTCCCTCTTCTCCCAAGTGAGTTTAACGTAAAGAAAAAATGGCGCTTTGTGCAATCTTTTGTTCACCTGTATTGACGCTCAGTGGCGCAATGTAACAAAGTAATAATACTTCGTTACAGTACTTAAATATTTTTTGGGAGTATCTGTACTTCACTTGAGTTTTTATATTTCAGCCAACTTTTACTTTTACTCCACTACTTTTCCTAATTAAAATTTATACTTTTACTCCGATACATTTCCCTGAAGCATATTCGTTACTTACTACAAAATAGTCAGAAGTCAGAAGAACACGGACTGCAGGAAAGCAGGTTCGACGAATCAGTGGTCTGGCGTTTGCAAGTTAGACTCATGCTCGTGTGCAAACAAGTGCGCGCACAAACGCAGATGATTCATTTTCCACTCAAGTCGAGTCTGGGGTGTGCGATATACAGTATATCTGCGATAATATGGTAAGTGTTGTTGTAATGATGTGCGATCTGACGTTATCGAGTAAATCACCAAATGCAATCACACACACAGAGTGCACTCACGTTGATTTATTAGTCTATTAAAACTCTGAATGCTTTTTATACCTATATAATTTAATATAGTTAACTTAATCTATATCACACAAAGAGTACCGTTTTTCTGCAGATATCAGCATGATAACATTTAATAATCATTTTATACAAGTTCAGTAAAGTTAGCAATAAGTGACTTACATTTTAGACATAATACTGCTTGTTATTTTTGCTAAATTTTGCGAACGAAAATAGTTCCGTATAAAGATCACAACACTGTTTTGCGTCTCTGAGCAATGGTATTTACTTATTGAATGAATCAGCTTTTTGAACGAATTGGTTGAATAAATGATTCAATGATTCACTCATTAAAACAGTCGAATGCTTTGTTCCTGAATGAATCAGTCGTTTGAATGAATCGGTTGAATCTCAATGACTCACTCATTAACAGGCACTTGCTGTCACCTACTGGCGGTTTTCATTTCACATTGCGACTATTTTTTCATGTTTCAAAATAATTTCAAATATCAGTATTCAACGTATTAGTTATTAATGCGATGTTTTTTGTTTGTTTGTTTTTTAAGTAACTCTGCTAAAGTCTTCTCGCATGTTTTTTTTTCTTTATTAAGTCCGGAAAGAAGTATGACATTTTTGTGATGCTGACATTGTATTAAGAGAATCGATCCTCAAATGAAACATTTTGATATCAAATGTTTAACAAAATGTTTCTTGTATTTGTTGTGAAAATAAATGCACAAAATAAATGTTAATGTACAGTACAGATAAATGTGATTTTATCATAACGGGTTCATGTGTATTGTTTTAAGTTCCCTTAAATTAGGTGAGTTAAGTGCTTTAAATGATCTAGTTATAGTAGTAATGTTCTGTAATGCTGTAATTTGAAGAGAAAAGAAAATGTAATTTAGTAGACTTTCAATTAGGCTGTAATGTTGAATGTCTATAATTACAAAAAACAAATAAACAAACGCATTAATAAAATATCATAATAAAGGTATAACTATCAGTGATGTTGGCCTTCATTCATACTTAGTAAAAATATGCCATAAATGAATTTTCACATGAATCTTAGTGTGAAAATATATGTATGTTTGCATTTTTTATTATGTTTTGTGCAAGTAATATCACAATCAATCAAATGCTCTTGTAATAACAGGAGCATCAACAGTCGCTGTATGTTTTATTGAAATCTCACAAACAATGAAGTCAGACTTTCTTATTTGCTCTCAATAAAGCAGAGTGCCGGGTTTTAAATACTCTGAGGTTATTTGCCCCAGACAGAGGTCACCGGGGCACTGTTCTTAATTAGCCAAATGAGTCTGCCCGCATTGTGGCAGTGACCTTCTCTGCAGTCAATTACGTGAAAACCACCGTCTGAGTTACACTACAGCGCTGAGAAATAATGCTGATCACACATATCTGTGAATCTGATTTGTTTGTCTGGCGGATAAGAATAAATGAGAGTTACAGTCGTAGCGTAAGGCTTCGGTCTGGAGAGGCTCTTAGTCTGCGTTTAAGTCTGATTACATAATTTGTGTTTTAAAGGCTAACTCCAATTACGTAATTAGTTGGTTGGGTGTTTCCTTAATTAGAGAGATGTTTGACAGAGCCGCTGACCAGCAAAACCTGAGAATGCTGCACTTTCCACATTCCTGTGTTCTCCTTCATCCTTCTGTTGATGTTACTGTGACGCTTGTGCTGTTTCTCTCTCTCATGCAGTAAACAGAGTCATTACGGGTTTTATTTGTGTTACGGCTCAGTTCTGACATCATGACGGGAACCTCGCAGATGATGTTTCCCACTGTGCATTTGTATTTGCAATGACAAGAACTGTAAATTATTTACATTAAAGATTGATTTTGTTATAAATCATGGATAGGTCTGTTTGAGCAGTAACTAATGTTAATGTACGGTATGCCACCATTGGCATTAGGCAACATCCATCTGTTTTTCTGTGCAGTTTTACAAGTTTTTGCATAGTCAAGCTAGAATCGTGTAATATGATATGGACTGATACGAGGCATTGCTTGTGTTGCGTTCATTTTGATCTTTTGAAGCATGCACACAGCACCAAAAGCAACTGTAGTGTGATTGACAAGTGCGTTTGATGTCTGTTAGTCTTACTTAAACTAGTGTTTACATGACATTTCAACTTGATAAATTATTGCATTAGTCTGCATAAAATCAAACTTGTAAAGTGCATGTAAACCAGTGGTTCTCAACCGTTGTGGCCCCCAATGTTCACAACATTATTTAAAGGCACCGTGACTTTTCCGGTTGTTTGTGATTTACTGGAGAAGGATTTTTACAAATAGTTTTTACTCATTCTCTACCCTTGAAAATATTTTAGAGCTTGACTTAACTAGAAAACTGTAAATTCATTATAAATGTACCCATGGAGCTATACGATTTTATTAATTTATCTAACTTTTCTACACATCCAGCCTTGTCTCATTGTTTATGCAGGTATTAGGTTGTGACAGTTACATGCACAAAACATACAATTTGGACATATAGACAACATCTAAAACGTAAACTCTAAAACGTAAATGTCATTACATATTTACAGCTATAGGGGGCAGTCATGGCCTAATAGTTAGAAAGACATTTAGATGCACTTTTACCATTTTACTGATACATTTTAGATCCCTTAACCTAGGGCTGGATGATATGGCCAAAATTGATATCACAATATATTTCTTAATTTTGGTCGATACGATATAATTCCGATATCGATATGAAGACTATTTATCTGAAATAGAAATCTTTTGTAACGTTATAAATGCCTTTATCATCAATTTTAAGCATCCTTGCTAAATAAAAGTATTAATTTCTATAATTTCTTTCCCCAAAAAATAATAAAAATTATACTGAATGGAATAGTGTATAATGTTACAAAAGCTTTTTATTTCAGATAAATGCTGCTCTTTGGATCTTTCTATTCATCAAAGAATCCTGAAAAAAAAATTTGCTCAACTGTTTTAAATATTGATAATCAGCAAATCAGCATATTAGACTGACTGAAGACACTGAAGACTGGAGTAATGATGCTGAAAATTTACCTATGTATGATCACAGGAATAAATTACATTTTAAAATCTATTCAAATAGAAAGCAATTTTAAATAGTAAAAATATTTTAGCATTTTACTGTTTTTGCTGTACTTTGGATCAAATAAATGCAGCCTTGGTGAGCAGAAGAGAATTCTTAAAAAAAACAAAAAAAACAACAACATTACAAATCTTACTGTTCAAAAACGTTTGACTGGTAGTGTAGGCTGATTATTCTTATAGATTGAAACAAATGTGCTTCAGCCAGAAAAAAGGGTATGAAAAGTGCTCCGAGTCGCTGCAGAAAACAAAAAAATTGAGCAACAACACACTGAAGACTGGAGTAATGATGCTGAAAATTTACCTATGTATGATCACAGGAATAAATTACATTTTAAAATCTATTCAAATAGAAAGCAATTTTAAATAGTAAAAATATTTTAGCATTTTACTGTTTTTGCTGTACTTTGGATCAAATAAATGCAGCCTTGGTGAGCAGAAGAGAATTCTTAAAAAAATCTAAAAAAAACAACAACATTAAAAATCTTACTGTTCAAAAACGTTTGACTGGTAGTGTAGGCTGATTATTCTTATAGATTGAAACAAATGTGCTTCAGCCAGAAAAAAGGGTATGAAAAGTGCTCCGAGTCGCTGCAGAAAACAAAAAAATTGAGCAACAACAAAAACTGGAAATGTTGCTGAAGACGGGCTTACTGAAAATGCAAACTAATTCTCTGCCAGCAGGAGGCGCTTTTAGAGTGATAAAACTAGCGGTTTCTCCAGTAACGGCTGTAATCACTGCAGCTCCGCTCATGAACAGCTACTTTATCAGATCAAATGAAAATACCATCGAAACTTTTCTGAAGACAGTCGGTTCCCTTCAGAGATACATTCATATAAAACACCCGCGCCGTGTTATGATTTTGAAGCGTGCAGTGCTCATGTTTATTCAACGAAGTCAAACGGCACAAATAAATCAATGTATGGGAAAAACTGGTAATGTATATCGGAAATGTGTTTAAAAATCATATAACCGTTATTGAAAAAAATAATATCGCGATACATATTGATATTGAATTATTGTCCAGCCCTACCTTAACCCTATATTCCCAAACCTAAGCGTAACCATTTACAACCCCAATTCCAGAAAAGTTGGGACATTTTGTGAAATGCCATAAAATCAAGAATGTTATCTGTTCATTCTCTTTAAAGTACAAAGAAAAAAATTCCAATGCTTTCACTGACCATTGGACCAACTTAATTTTATTTTGTAAATATAAACCAATTTTGATTTTGATGGCTGCAACACACTCCAAAAAAGTCAAGACAGAGGCACGTTTAACACTGTGCCACATCAACCTTCCTTTTAATTACAATGTTTCATTGTTTGGGAATTGAGGATACTAATTGTTAAAGTTCTGCAAGCAAAATATTTGTCCAATCTCGCTTGATACAAGACTTCAGAAGCTCAGCAGTCTGTGATTGTCGTTGTCTGATTCTCCTTTTCATGACTGGTCATACATTTTCAATAGGAGACCGATCTTTACTGCAGGCAGGCCAGTCTAACACATTCACTCAGTCTCTACGAAACCACGCTGTTGTAGCACATGCAGAATGAGAGCTGGCATTGTCTTGATCTAATAACCATGGACTTCCCATGAAAGACATCATCTTGACCGCAGTATATATCTCTGTACAATCCCAATATATGCCTCCATGTCAATAGTACCTTCACACATAAGCCAGTCACCCTTACCGTTTGCACTGATGCACTCATATACCATGACAGACATTTGCTTTTGCTTCTGTCGCTGATGAAAGTCTGAATGGTCCCTTTGGTCTTTGGGACTGGGAACTCGAAATCTATTTTTCCCAGAAAAAAGTTGAAATGTGGACTCATCTGAGTACAGCACACATTTTCACACATAGTCTTTTTGACTATCTGAGATGAACTCTGGCCCAGAAAACCCGGCAGCATCGCTGCATAGAATTGATGTATAGCTTTCTCCTAAAGTAACAGAGATTCAAGTTGCATTTCTTGGTGCAGCAGCAGACTGTGGTAATTGACAGCAGTTTTCAGTAGTACTCCTGAGCCCATGTGGCTATATTTAACACCGCAGCATGACGGGTTCTTCTGCAATGCCATCTGAGAACTCAAAGGTCAAGCACATTCAACTGAGGTTTCCTGCCTTGCCCTACATGTACTGTGATTTCTCTGGATTCCCTGAATCTTTTCACAATATTGCGTGTTGTAGTTGGTGAAAGACCTAAATTATTTGCAACTTTGCATTGCAAAATGGGATTTGTGATTTGTTTTACACTTCTCTCATGAAATTTGGCCCAAAGTGATGTGCCATGATCCAGCTTTGCTTGCAAAGTCTGAGATGCTCCTTTTATACACAAACATGATACTTTGACCTATTACAAATTCACCTGCTTACTGTGAACTGTTTCACAACAGTTTAACGTGGATATTCTATAACCTTTTCACTTTTATTTTGACTCTGTCCCAACTTTTTCGGAGTGTGTTGCAGCCGTCAAAATAAAAAAAAATTATATTTACAAAATACATTTACGTTGGTCAGTGAAATCTTTGGAAATCTTTTCTTTGTTCGTTTGTCAATCAAATAAAAGTTAAAGATAATTAACAAATCACAGATTCTTGATTTTATTGCATTTTACAAAACGTCGCGAATTGGGGTTGTAATAGAGAAGGTTTTTTTCTCCATTTGTGTCAGCGATGGAGTTTTGGTTCTTTGCCGCTATTGCCTCTGGCTCTCATTATTACACACTATTTTTCCTATTGAATACTGTAAAGCTGCTTTGACACAATCTGTGTTGTTAAAAGCACTATATAAATAAAGGTGACTTGACTTGAGAGAATATAGAAAGAATATGTAAAAATAATAGACACAAATCTGCAGGTACAATATAGCAACAATATAGCATTAAACAGAACCTAACCATAACTATTTCTTTAAAAATATGTAGAAAAACAGACAAGTGCAAACAGACAGACATAATCATTTATATATCTCTGTACAATCCCAATATATGCCTCCATGTCAATAGTACCTTCACACATAAGCCAGTCACCCTTACCGTTTGCACTGATGCACTCATATACCATGACAGACATTTGCTTTTGCTTCTGTCGCTGATGAAAGACTACGGGTTCTTCTGCAATGCCATCTGAGAACTCAAAGGTCAAGCACATTCAACTGAGGTTTCCTGCCTTGCCCTACATGTACTGTGATTTCTCTGGATTCCCTGAATCTTTTCACAATATTGCGTGTTGTAGTTGGTGAAAGACCTAAATTATTTGCAACTTTGCATTGCAAAATGGGATTTGTGATTTGTTTTACACTTCTCTCATGAAATTTGGCCCAAAGTGATGTGCCATGATCCAGCTTTGCTTGCAAAGTCTGAGATGCTCCTTTTATACACAAACATGATACTTTGACCTATTACAAATTCACCTGCTTACTGTGAACTGTTTCACAACAGTTTAACGTGGATATTCTATAACCTTTTCACTTTTATTTTGACTCTGTCCCAACTTTTTCGGAGTGTGTTGCAGCCGTCAAAATAAAAAAAAATTATATTTACAAAATACATTTACGTTGGTCAGTGAAATCTTTGGAAATCTTTTCTTTGTTCGTTTGTCAATCAAATAAAAGTTAAAGATAATTAACAAATCACAGATTCTTGATTTTATTGCATTTTACAAAACGTCGCGAATTGGGGTTGTAATAGAGAAGGTTTTTTTCTCCATTTGTGTCAGCGATGGAGTTTTGGTTCTTTGCCGCTATTGCCTCTGGCTCTCATTATTACACACTATTTTTCCTATTGAATACTGTAAAGCTGCTTTGACACAATCTGTGTTGTTAAAAGCACTATATAAATAAAGGTGACTTGACTTGAGAGAATATAGAAAGAATATGTAAAAATAATAGACACAAATCTGCAGGTACAATATAGCAACAATATAGCATTAAACAGAACCTAACCATAACTATTTCTTTAAAAATATGTAGAAAAACAGACAAGTGCAAACAGACAGACATAATCATTTATTTATTGCAAAAATGTCAAAAGCAGTACCAAAAGTAGTCCAAATGTCAATGTGTTGAAGTCTCGATCCTCTCTGGCGATATACAATAGTTAGTGTGAGGTACAGAACAAAATTTTAAAGGGGTGGTTGATTGTGATTTCACTTTTTTAACGTTAGTGTGTAATGTTGCTGTTTGAGCATAAACAATATCTCCGACGTTACGACGCTGTAAGTTCAATGCAAACGGAGATATTGTCTTTTAAAATTCTGACAGTTTAATGCCTACAAAAACGGCTCGTAGGGACTACAAAGAGTTTCTTCCCGGGTTGGTGACGTCACAAACCCAGACATTTACATAAACCCCGCCCCCAGGAAAGTGGGGCGAGGCTATGTTACGCTGCTTTAGAGAAGAGGACGAGTTGTTGCCATGCCGTCAAAACTAGGGGTGCACACAAAAAAACTATTTATACATGAATCGCAATTCTGTCTTCTAACGATTCTTATAGCGAATCCCAACACACTGGACCAGCTGACCAATCCGAACCCATTGCGTATTTCTGAGGGAGGTTTTGAAAGTGTAACGATTCTGGGATTTGACGTTTGCAGCCACTGCTGAGGATAAATATGAAGATCGCGGAAAATTGATTACTTCTGTGGTTTTACGTTGCATTTTTGGTGTATTTTTTGGTATTATTGTCAATCACAGCATAACTGAGAAAACACCTTGTGTGTTCCACTGCAAACAAATTAAATATTACTTGATAAGTAATGGTTAGATGATTATAGAAATTGTATTCATTTAAGGTTTTAAAGTTTAGAACAACAAAATGTTGATAAGTAGATAAGTAAACTGTTTAATAAATGTGATTGAAAACATAATGCCATTGATGACAATTGAATACAATATAATCAAAGCATTAATGCCATGATTCCAATCTTCATAAAGATTTGTGCACATAAAGTATTTTATGCGTAAATAAATCACATTTTAGATGCAGTCAGTACATCATTATTGTGTGTTTCAGTGTCTGTGTAAATGTAAGTAAATGTGCGTTTGGTAGAGCCACGCTTGAGATCATGAGATGAGATCATGTTGAGACGCCACACTTTTAAAGTTAGGCTACCTCATATATCCAGGTTTTCCGTGACAGTGGGAACCCTGAGAGAAGAAAAGAGAGTTAAATTAAAATAAACATTTTCAGATTTGTGGACCAATTGCAAGCATGAGAGCTCAGCGTTATGACACTGACATTTAACCAGCCAGTCACTGCACTCGAGACGACATGATAGACAGACATGTTCAAATCAAATATTGAGCCAATCATATGAGCTTTGAGCCCATGCCATTCATGCCACATTCAGAGAACAGAGAGCTCTGACACTGTCCACTGCTTTACATGCCATTTGATCATAACCTATTGATCATATATATATATTTTTTTTTTACTTTTGCACTGTTATTCTGTGAGATTCTCTGCATTATGCAGTATTGTACGGAGCAGTGGAGAACAGTTGATTACATGCTGCAAAATGACAAAAAGACACATGAAATACATTTTCCCCCCAATTTTATTTTATTCTATTTGATTTTTTTGATTTTTTTTTTCTGGTTTAAATTGTTAAATTAAAATTTTTAAATTTAATCAAAAAGCATGTCTTGGAATCATGAAACTCGTGCAATTGATCAACACAATATTAAACGTTTTAAAATTAACACATTCTTAAAATGTTAGGCTGTTTTATTTATTCTCAAAATCCATTTGATGTTTTCTCAAATTCTAAATTTCTAAATTCTATTTTTGATTTATTCATCCAAAACTGGCCATGCATTCCATGCATTATATAACATTAAACTCACAAACCCCAGTTTGGGAAACCTTGACATAATGTAATTCTTAATTCGCTTTATGTTGTTAACAACGAATGGAATATATTTTCTTTGCATTTTAATATCAATATGGCACAATATTATCCTATTTAAATCAATGTGGTAAACGGTTTACGTTAAAAGTAATCAAGAAGTAGTCTGATTATGTTACCTAAAATATGTAATGTAATGGATTACATTACTAACTACAATATTTGTCCTGTAATTTGTAATCAGTAATGGACTACAGTTTGTAAGTAATTACCCAACTCTGGCCTTGCCTGTGGAAATTGTTCAGTCTTTTAGGTGGTTGTTTTGTAGCTCGAACGAGGTGACTCTTAAATGTCTAGAGTGTCTCTGATTGACATGCTGTATTTAAAAGGAATTAATGTCAGTTTTTGCTGTCACGCGTTTAATTAAGTTAAAGCAGTGACCTTTCATCCAGGCTTCTGTTTGCGATGGAAATCACAAAGAAACCGCATTTTCTCTACACGTCGTCTGTAGCACTCGCACAAAGTGGAGCGGCGCTCGTCGGGAGAGGATCTTTATTTAGACACCAGATCTTCCTAGATAAATAAAGACAGTGTTAATGGAAGAGGGCCGAGTCGGATGCGTGTCAGGGGTTTGCCCAGATAAATCATTAGATGGAAGGTTATTGGAAATGCAGGGAGATAAAAGACTGAAGAAGCCAGTAATTGCCTTAAAGATCAGACTACAAAGCATTAGCCCGGCTTTTACAAGGCCAGTCGGCAACAAAAGAGTCGTAATTTATGAGCTCAGCGTAAAAGAATAGCATAATTGCATTAAAAATTAATGCTAATGAGGTCTAAAATGGGGAAGGTGGTTATTATGAAAGTTTGTATTCATCTTCTTTGGCCTGAATGATGGCTAGTGGCTTGATTAATGGCTTAATTTCTATCAATTAGGCGTGCCAGAAATAAATAAATAAATCTATCCAGAGACGGGGCTAAATTGAGTATTGAATTACATATCTTAGCCTGATGCTGAGATGGAGGCCGGATTCCCAAAGGTTTAGCATAGAGGGAATGTCCTTGTGTGTTTAACAATTAGTTCAGCATTTTGCGTGTTTGTGAGTGCATGTAGATCGAAATATGTTGTAAGTGCATTTATTTTATAGAGCCTCAAGTTGATTTACAATCATTAAAAACCATACAAAACAAGAATTAAAATAAGCTAATACAACTAAAAATAAGAACTCTGTTGTGGTTTCATTTTATTTCATTTGTATTTATTTTTAATTAATCAATTAATGTACTTATTTTTTATTTATTTATTTTTAAGTTTTTGGTTTTTTTTACATATACTGTCCACTTAAAAGTATGATGTCAAGACTTGGAAAAGTCATGTAAATTAATAAAATACTATAATTCCCTTTGCATTTTTATAATTAATTAATATTTTCTAATTATGCCAAGCTGTAAAATATTTTATCAGGTAGAGGCTAGGTTACAAAAATGGTCCCTCTTTATATTAGGTGACCTTCACTACTATGTTCTTACATACATTGTACTTATTGTGTTCATATTGTATTGCACAACACGTGCTGCTATTGAGGCGGGGTACGGGTGAGGTTAGGGACAGGTTTGGTGGTATGGGGTGGTTTAAAGGTGGGTTAAGGTGTAAGGGATGGGTCAACAGTGTAATTATAAATGTAATTACATAGGTATTTTGAAAAATATAAGTACAATGTAAAAACATGTATGTACACAATCAGTGCATTGTACCAAATGATTAATTTAAATGCAAGTACATAGTAGTTAAGGCCACCTAATATAAAGTACGACTTGTAAAAATCCTCATGCAGTAAATCATGAAAAACTGGAAAAGTCTTGGAAATATTGTTGTGAACAATGGGGGGCCTTGGAGTCAAAAAGGTTGAGAATTGCAGAGTTCGATTATTTCTAACAAACACATAAACACAGCTGTGCCAGCGCGTGTGAGAGGTCCGCAGGTTTTTCCATGTATTGTAGTGTGTGTGTTTTCCTCTCACACACTCGTCTCAACGGACTTTTCATTCTCAATCAGTGCAGTGCCATCATTAGGTTTGTTTGGCTTGCTCATGACATTCAAAAGCACCTTTGAATCCGCAGCCGTTTGAGACCGACCACCTGATGATGGGCAGCTACTGCTTTAATTATTCCATCAGTGATGAGAGCCGTTGTAATTTAGCTCATGGAAGTAAGGCATTCAATTATGGGAATTAATCAGGCACTGTGAGTTTTGCCTTCACTGTCGGTGCTGGACCTTGAGTTGTTGAACATCGCCCTCTTGTGGTTTTCTCTTGTCCTGCCTGCTGAAGAGGAGCTTTCGTTTGACTTTACCTCTTGCAAGTGAAGAAACTGCTATTAAGAGAGAGTATTAAGAGCATATGTGTCCCTGCAGCACAGAAGCAGTGTTGAGTCGCTGGGGGATATTTGTAGCAATAGCCAACAATACATTGTATGGGTCACAATTATACATTTCTCTTTTATGACAAAAATCATTAGGATATTAAGGTTAGGGTTAGGTTAGGTTATTTTTGATTAGTAATATGCATTGCTAAGAACTTAATTTGGACAACTTTAAAGATGATTTTCTCAATATTTAGATTTTTTGGCACCCTCAGATTCCAGATTTTCAAATATTGTCCTATCCTAACAAACCATACATCAATGGAAAGCTTATTTATTCAGCTTTCAGATGATATATTAATCTCAATTTCTAAAAATGGACCCTTATGACTGGTTTTGTGCTCCAGGGTCACATATGATGATGCTGGATATCTGTTTTTGCACACATGTTAACCTCCTGGTTTCTCATCAGTTTATTCACATCTAAATCTACATTCATTCATGTTTAATAAAAAACAGAGTCCGTTTAGTCCTTTAGGATGGCAGGGAAAGACAAAACATGTCATCATCATCTCTCTCTCTCTCTCTCTCTCTCTCTCTGTCTGTCTGTGGTCAAGACTGCTATAAGGCTGGTGTAATGCGGCGACAATAGACTCTAAATTAATTTTGTGGATAATGTGTCAATATTAAATGTCAACTTTGACCTGGCCTTGTGCTGATCGTGTCTGGCAGAGATGTCTCTCCGACAGCGCTATCGATTTTCTGCTATCTGCTCGGCACGGGCCCCTCTCTCAAAGTCCATTATTTTTGATTTTCCTATGAAATACATATCTTTCCTCACTGACATCTGACAAACAGCATATGGAAGTCATTTTATCTACCAATAATGTGTTTGTCAAAAAGTATGAGGCATTAATGGAATTCCGGGCCAAGGATAGGTTGTCACTGATGTATCTGGGTGGGCTTGTGTGTTTGTGTCTCAGTCATTAAGATGTTCAGTGCACACACACACACAGGAGGAGTAATAAGTGTGTGATTGAGAGCCAGTGGACTGCTGTCATCTTAAGGCTCCTAGAGGATATTGCGCCTCCGTTTTGCCTCATGCTCAAGTATGTGTATTTTTGAGAAGGCAAACTGTTATCGGTGTGTATGGACACATGCCTGACATTGTTTGGGCTCATTTTATTGCAGGTTTGTTTCTCAGAGCATGTGTGTGTTGTCTGACACACGTTTGTATTTTTATTTTGTGTGTGTTACAGTAACAAATCAATGTGTATATGGATGTTACTTTAATGAAACTAGATATTCATTAGAATGAGTCTCTGTAGACATTTTCAACTGTTTGCCAGGAAAGAATGACGGTGCTACAGTGTTTAAGTTATGTTCATAAGCCGTATGATAAGTCAAAGTGTGTGTGTGTGTGTGTGTGTGTGTGTGTGTGTGTGTGTGAGAGAGAGCGAGTGAACGAGTGTTTCTGCTAACAGAGAGAAACCAGAGCAAATATTCATTTATTCATTAAACGAGCAGAGCGAGAAGATGTGTTGTGACAGTTGCTCCCTGGCAGTTAATGGATGAAATTAATTCCTCTCATTAGCGCAGGGATCTGTGTGTGTGTGTGTGTGTGTGTGTGTGTGTGTGTGTGTGTGTGTGTGTGTGTGTGTGTGTGTGTGTGTGTGTGTGTGTGTGAGTGTGTGTGAGCGCGAGAGCATGCTTCCTACCTAACAGTGTTTGTTTCAGAGCATTTTCATGCATATGTGTGGAGAGAGATTAAATTGTGGGTGAATTTGAGTATCAGTAATACATTGTGTTTTATGTTTTAGGATGTCTTCATTTAGCAGAGTCACGCAAACAACAGCGCTGATGTTGTGAATAACAACACAGCTGTGGCTGTAGGTAATCACAGCTTATAGTTCAATAAACAGAAAGTTGATATGGAGTAACAAATATTACAAGTTACCCTGTTTATTTATGAAAATAGCACTGAGCAATATCACATTAGGTCTTTATTTCCTGAATAAATGTGTAGAGTGAGATAATGTGCATATGAAGTCAACAGAAGATCTGTTTACCGTGAAGAGCCTTAGAATTTATTACTTTTTTTCTTGAAATCTCCTTGAAATTCTGTCTCTCCTGATAATTATATATGCATTGCATAGTCAACATGCTGATATTCTAGAACCATTGATCTCTGTATATGACTGGGTTGATTATGGAATTCTGAACACCTTTTATTTTCTTTCAATAGTCCACTTTAGACGTTCTACAAAAAGTAACTTTACAACTACATGTCAACTAACTCTCATTAGAGTATTAGTAGGGTTAGTAGAATAATTTGACATACTTGCAATGTTACTTACAGTCAGTAGAATGTGGAATATCGAAATAAAGTGTTGCGTACTACACAGTCAGCGATCATTGAAGCTATAAAAGGTTTTAGTGTCATATTAATAAGCTCAACCACCAGAGAGCATCAACGACGGACAAAATGACAAGGTGTTCTGTGTATCAGTCCAAGCCAAAATACATTATTTCTGTGTCTGTGTGTAATCATGAACATATGTATCTCCTGATATGATTGTTAGGAGACATTGATTTGAATACAATATACAGCAAATACCGGAATAAGAGCCTGTGACTCTATATTGCATTAAAATTCAGAGTTGTTTAGCATGCATCATTTTAGCTGGTATAGCCGCATACATGCTTCAAAAACATGCATCACATCTTCAAGCCAATGCATAACGCTGGCTGTTTTCTGAGCGAGTTGTGAAGCGTGTCTGTGTTTTCTGTTGTCTTCTCATTGACCAGCGTCCATTTCAGACTCTACTTCTAGAAAAGAAGAAGAATTAAAGAGCTACAGACTGGAAAGCACACATTTGTTGATTTTTTACTTGTCGATCGCTATTTTGCGTATTGTTGAATTAGGTTAATTTTACCAACCAATTTAAATGAATTTTTAGGTCATCTTAAGTGATGCCAACAACTTCATTTTTACCACCATTGATTCATATGCCTTAATAAAAATCAACATCACAACACAATTGCATAAACCTCACTGAATAACTCCAAACCAATGAGTTTGTGCATAACTTCAAAATGTTAGAATAAATAAATCTGTATTCAGAGTAAATTATCTGTTGATGAAGATGAACCTCGCCGGCTTTCACTTTCAATAAGCAGGATACATTCTCAACTATAAAAAACACTTAGCAAGTAGGGAGACTTGGGATTTAAAAGCTGGGCTAATGTTTACTCCGTGAAATCAGGTGGTTTCCTAAGACTGTTGGGAACGTGTGGGAACACCAATACACAGCTGCTTCAGTGTTATCACGTCATGAGCAATCAAGAAACCGAGAAGTACAATTCGGGACCAGTTTTCACTATTAACTAGTTGTTTATTAGCATGCCTATTATTAACATATTGGCTGTGTATTAGTGCTTATAAAGCACATATTCTGCATGACCATATTCTACTTCCATAATCCTTACCAATACCTAAACTTAACAACTACCTTACTAACTATTAATAATCAGCAAATTAGGAGTTTACTGAGGCAAACGTCATAGTTAATGAGGAGAATTGTACCTTAAAATAAAGTGTGACCGACAATTCTTATTTTCACCCTGCATTCTTTTTCCTCATTCAAGAAACTGTTTTACTCTGATATATATCACAATTGGGAAGTAAAGAGGATCACAACTTAGGTATCATAATTATTGATCCACATATACATATCATACTAATATGTGACCCTGGAGCACAAAACCAGTCTTGTGTGTCAATTTTTCAAAATTGAGATTTATACATCATCTGAAAGCTGAATAAATAATCTTTCCATTGATGTGTGGTTTGTTAGGATAGGACAATATTTGAAAATCTGGAATCTGAGGGTGCAAAAAAATCTAAATATTGAGAAAATCATCTTTAAAGTTGTCCAAATGAAGTTCTTAGCAATGCATATTACTAATCAAAAATTAAGCTTTGATATATTTACGGTAGGAAATTTACAAAATATCTTCATGGAACATGATCTTTACTTAATATCCTAATGATTTTTGGCATAAAAGAGAAATGTATAATTTTGAATTTTGACTATTGCTACAAATATACCCCAGCGACTTAACACTGCTTTTGTGCTGCAGGGTCACAAATCATCTTCTGAGACCAACATTTCTGACTATTAAATCCTAAAGCTTTCAAGCTACATCCACTGAACTTAGTACTGTTCTGACTTGTTTTCGAACTCATCTTTTTTCGTGTAAAGTGCGATCATTTCCGTCCGTCTTCGGACTGCAGTATTCAAACTACAGAGGGCACTTAACACAACCGAGACCAGTCATGTTTCTAGACAAGCTGTCTGGTACTATGTACTGTGTGTTCTTGCTTGTTTGGAGAGTATGCGGTTGTTTTGCTGGAGACATACTGAAGCTGAAGAGAAGGGTAATGGGACTGTCCCATGAGCACAGCTGCTTTAATGTGGCACGTGCACTTCAGACTCAACCGTATCCAGTAGATTGAGTAGAAGAGATGAATCGATCAGCATGATGTTTTTCTGTGTCTGTGGTTTGTGACCGTCTGACCTGCCATGCTGACCTCTCGCCGGTCCACTCACCGCTCTGTTTTTTGTTTCTCTAGAGCAAATGTCTCTCGCCGAGCAGGTGAGGAGGATAAAGGATATCGAGGCCATTGAGAGCGACTCCTTTGTTCCTCAGGCTTTCAAATCATCTCGGGATGGCACCAAGGTACATCTCTGCCTCTCTCCCTCTCTATTCTCTTTCCCTTCCTTCTCATATATATTCTTTTATTTGATTTCTTTTCGCCGAGTTACTTTCCGTTTGTCTGCAAATGAAATGATTGCCATTATATCTCGTTTGGTCTGTGGCACCTGTCCTCTTGAAAAGCGTCCGGCCGCCGGTGGAGAGCATTACTGAAGAGCATTCACATTCACCGCTCAAATTAGATTACTAACAAATGCTCACAGATCTCTGTGGTCTGAGACAAAAGGTGACAGTTGAAATGAATCCGTATGATAGATTGCACCAGAAGGACTGATCTCAGGACTCAGGTCTGTCTGTACGGACTTCAGCGATGCACTGGAAACAGACCAGCACTTAACATCACTACGTTTATTTCTGAATGATGTACGAACAGCTCTATTGATGGAGCGAAAAAAGCATACCCAGAGGGCATTCTTTGGACAAGCACAAATACATAGATTCATGCACATTTGATTTTTCAATCATATCCATACCATGTACACTCTTAAAAATAAAAGTGCTTCACGATGCCATAGAAGAACCTTTTTTGTCTGAATGGTTCCATTAACATCTGAAGAACCTTTCTGTTTCACTAAAGCTCCTTTGTGGCGAAAGAAGGTTCTCCAGATTATACAAAGGTAAGAAAGAGATGGTTCTGTAAAGAACCTTTGACTGAATGCTTCTTCTATGGCATCGCTGTGAAGAACCTTTTAAGCACCTTTGTTTTTAAGAGTGTAGTTGGATGCTCTGAGCTCAGATAAAAAAGCACTATGCCAACTCTCACTTAACAGAGCATTTGAGGTGAAAGACAGGAGTCTGCTAGGCCTTTGCTGGATACAGATGTTATAAAGGACAAGGGACCGCAAGAGTGAGCACTGTTACGATTATACTGCCATCAGTTGTTTGTATTTAGAATTGCACTCTGCATCTCCCTTTACACGGACAGTCACCTTGAACTCACCTGCAGATAAGTGTTTGCTCAACTTTACTGTGATACAGGAATGACTCGATATCAGCCTTTCAGCTGCACCCACTAATGTGAGTTAAATGGGTCGATCAAATTTACTTCATCTCTTGAGATAAAATAGTTCACTGAAAGCACTTCCTTCCGGTCCAAAAAGAGCCTTATTAAATCTGAAACAAGGTGCAAAGATCACTCGAAGTCTGCAACTTACTAATGTCACACACTTGAAAATAATGTGTTATTGAAGGGGGTGTCAAAAACAGCAGCAAAAAACTGACAAACCTGTGTGCGTTTTTTTCTTCTGCGGAACACGAAAGAAGATATTTTGAGGAATGGTGGTAAGCGAACGGTTTGGTTTCTCTAAATATCTTCTTTTATGTTCCACAGAAGAAAAGAAAGTCATATGGGTTTTGAATAACACAAATTTTCATTTTTGGGTGAACTATCTCTAACCAAACACCCTAAACAAGCTAATCACGGTGTTCAGAATCACAGTACAGACAGGTGTGTTTAATTATGGTTGAAATTAAAGTCTGCAGGACACTGGAGCTGAAGAGCCCTGCTTTAAGGGGTCTAATTTATGACTAATTATAGCACCAAAAAAGAATGGAGCTCAAGGATAAAATAAAGGCTACAAAAAAAAAAGTTAAGGAATGAGGCATTTCTCTTTAATTAGACAACTCGTCATGCAACGTGAATGTCTGGAATGCCGGAAAGATGAGTGCTCTGTGTGATTTCTTAAGGTTTTTGTAAATAACGTAAGTTTTTATTTGTAGGTGACTGACCTTTCAGAGATCAAGAAAGAGGCAGAGGCTATAAAAGAGGAAGTTGCCCTTCTGCCCACATCCATCATGTACAATGACAGCAACGCCCTGGCTCACCCTAACGTAAGAGTGTTTTGTGTGTGTGTACCTACTTCACCAGATTTGTACCAAGATATGAGCTATATCTGACAAAACCTTCCAAAACCTCATTTTGGGGACATCTCAATTTGTCAAAACAAGGTAACACTTTAGTTTCCAATTCTGTTAAATAGCATGCATATTACTAGCATATTGGCTGTTTATTTAGTACTTATAAAGCGGAGAGTTCCGGTGCTTGACTCTGATTGGCTGAGCCTAAATGACGCTACAAAGTAACACACACCTTTGTTTACGTTTGTGTGTTGCTCGGCAACCACTTTGTAGCAACCACAACTGTTTCTGAGGAGCTACATTGTTTGGTGGAAGAATACTGTGTTTATTAATATCATTACACTTTATTTGCTCCGTTTTATTTTGTGAAACCTTACTACGTATATGGAATAACCGTTTTATAAACGCAATAAACCCCGTGAAGCCGTGGTTTACAGTGAATTTATAACAGCTAAGGGGCGTTAATAGGCACGACGCGAAGATTCACTGTAAACCACGGCTTCTTGGGGCTTATTGCTTTATTATAAAGCACCATGATAGCCCGTACCTAAACATAACAGCTACCTTACTAACTAATAATTAATTAGGAGTTTATTGATGCAAAAGTTGTAGTTAGTAGCTAGTTAATAGTGAGAACTGGTCCCCAAACTAAAGTGTGAACAAAACCTGTATAAAGTATTTTTAATTGTAAAAATGCAGAATGTTTCTGTTAGGGTGTAGGTTATAGTATTTATAACTAGCTGTATATGAAAGAATAGAAGTCTATTGAATGTCTCTATCTAGATAACATTCTATAAAGTATAGTCATTTTTTGATACTTTGGGGCCAAAGTCTCAATCCACACGAGGAAAACAGTTTATAAATCTTACCAAATTGGAGAATCCTCATAAAACACAAAGGTAATCGCTCCGCCTCGTGAACCTCTCTAATTCTTTCTAAGAAAAATAGTATGTATTATTCACAACACGCATCAAATAAGACTCTGGTGTCGCGGGCGCAGCATCCGAAGTTACACTGAAGCCTCCCAAAAGGCCTCCGATCAATAATTCTCCTCTCCCAAGACTTATTTCCCCCCACCCTTGTAGAAATTGCCTATTTCTGAAGCTGCGTTTCTTGACAAACCACTCAGGGCCCTTCTTATGCACCCTCAGTAATATTGGCAGACAGAATTTCCTACGAAAGCGCGCTCCATCTCTCTCACTCGGCAAACTGGGTTACGTGTGACTGATGCAGATGAGCTCGACAGGCTGATCTATTGCAGCAATATGCCCAAGGCGAGAGAGCCCTGATCACCAGTAATGATTCAATCATTTAGCCACCACCACTTACTGTATCTACTGTAATTTCAAACTCGTTAGCCGCGCTTCGCTAGGTGCGTTAAGAGTCGGAGGAGGCTCGTCGTCGTGTCGCGGAATCGCCTACAAAAAGAAAAGGCAAGGGGAAGCGGGCGACATACACCCTCAGTCTATTAGCGCTACATGTGCACATGTTTCCCAGGCAAACAGAGCCCAAACGAACACTACGGGCGGACCCTAACCCGATGTAAATGACACACTTATAATGCGCACGCGGCGGGATGGAAGCGATCAGTCTTTCCAAAGCCTAGATTTGATTTGGTGCCTCTCGTGTTTTTTGGATGAAGGAAATGAGTGATGAGTGTTGGAGAAGAATCCGGAACTTCCCAACTTAAGGAACTCATAAGCACAACTAATGTGGGAATCACTCAAATTCTCCCTTTATGCTGACACCCGAATCAAGCGCGCGTATTACCCTGTCTGATGTGTTTATGATGCAATACCATTTACACTTGCTCCAAATCTAATCGCAGCTGTGATTGTCCTATATTAAGCCAGCCCAGACAATTAGAGCGCAGGCTTGGAATCCATTAGAAACCAATAGGAAAGATTTGTTTCAAAAGGGTTACTTGGGTTTCAGATCTATAGCATCAGGCCAAATCCGGGCTTCCTCCAGTGGAGTACACGAGGAGGGAATGTGAAATGGCGCACATGCAGACAGTCACAGATTATCTGATCTCAATAACAGCTCACTTCACTTTCTGTAGGAGGACTCTGTAACGTTCCCCTGTACTGCACAGAAAGGCATCACAGTGTTTACTGTAATAATATACAATGTATTTTGCATTTCTAATCCAATATAAGGTTCTTTGAGTTCTTAAAAAAAAAAAAATCCTCCGTACACTTCAATCATTGCATTTGTCTTCAGCGTATTCTCTTAAATAGCTAAGAATCATACAGAAATTAATTGAACTGAACTGATGCAGATTTCATCATGTAGTAAAGAAAGAGAAATCATTTGATCAAGTGGTTTTAGAGCAAATATGTATCATCCCAACTAATCATAAGAGCACTGACAGATTCATATTTTCTGTTGTTCTGCCTAATGAAGACATCAGTCTTACAACCTTCCCTGCGATCACTTCTCTCTCTCTGTGTGTGTGTGTGATAGCTAAGTAAACGTGTGTGTGTGTGTGTGTGTGTGTGTGTTAAAATCAGAAGGTAATCTCTCCGCCTCATGAACCTCTCCAATTCTTTCAAAGAAGAAAAATATATATATTACTCACAACATACATTAAATAAGACTTTGGTGTCGCAGGCCCCAGCATCCAAAGTTACACATAAGCTTCCCAAAAGGCCTCTGATCAATAATTCTCCTCTTCCAAGACATATTTCCCCCCACCCTTGTAGAAATTGCCTATTTCTGAAGCTGCGTTTCTTGACAAACCACTCAGGGCCCTTCTTATGCACCCTCAGTAATATTGGCAGACAGAATTTCCTACGAAAGCGCGCTCCATCTCTCTCACTCGGCAAACTGGGTTACGTGTGACTGATGCAGATGAGCTCGACAGGCTGATCTATTGCAGCAATATGCCCAAGGCGAGAGAGCCCTGATCACCAGTAATGATTCAATCATTTAGCCACCACCACTTACTGTATCTACTGTAATTTCAAACTCGTTAGCCGCGCTTCGCTAGGTGCGTTAAGAGTCGGAGGAGGCTCGTCGTCGTGTCGCGGAATCGCCTACAAAAAGAAAAGGCAAGGGGAAGCGGGCGACATACACCCTCAGTCTATTAGCGCTACATGTGCACATGTTTCCCAGGCAAACAGAGCCCAAACGAACACTACGGGCGGACCCTAACCCGATGTAAATGACACACTTATAATGCGCACGCGGCGGGATGGAAGCGATCAGTCTTTCCAAAGCCTAGATTTGATTTGGTGCCTCTCGTGTTTTTTGGATGAAGGAAATGAGTGATGAGTGTTGGAGAAGAATCCGGAACTTCCCAACTTAAGGAACTCATAAGCACAACTAATGTGGGAATCACTCAAATTCTCCCTTTATGCTGACACCCGAATCAAGCGCGCGTATTACCCTGTCTGATGTGTTTATGATGCAATACCATTTACACTTGCTCCAAATCTAATCGCAGCTGTGATTGTCCTATATTAAGCCAGCCCAGACAATTAGAGCGCAGGCTTGGAATCCATTAGAAACCAATAGGAAAGATTTGTTTCAAAAGGGTTACTTGGGTTTCAGATCTATAGCATCAGGCCAAATCCGGGCTTCCTCCAGTGGAGTACACGAGGAGGGAATGTGAAATGGCGCACATGCAGACAGTCACAGATTATCTGATCTCAATAACAGCTCACTTCACTTTCTGTAGGAGGACTCTGTAACGTTCCCCTGTACTGCACAGAAAGGCATCACAGTGTTTACTGTAATAATATACAATGTATTTTGCATTTCTAAACCAATATAAGGTTCTTTGAGTTCTTAAAAAAAAAAAAAATCCTCCGTACACTTCAATCATTGCATTTGTCTTCAGCGTATTCTCTTAAATAGCTAAGAATCATACAGAAATTAATTGAACTGAACTGATGCAGATTTCATCATGTAGTAAAGAAAGAGAAATCATTTGATCAAGTGGTTTTAGAGCAAATATGTATCATCCCAACTAATCATAAGAGCACTGACAGATTCATATTTTCTGTTGTTCTGCCTAATGAAGACATCAGTCTTACAACCTTCCCTGCGATCACTTCTCTCTCTCTGTGTGTGTGTGTGTGTGTGTGTGTGTGTGTGTGTGTGTGTGTGTGTGTGACCAAAACTATCAGACATGTGATTCCTGTATTCACATCAGAATCATCCATTACACACCTGAGAAAGAATATTAGGGAATAGAAAACAGTAACACTTTAGCTTAAAGGAGACATATTATGCCCCTTTTTACAATATGTAATATAAGTCTCTGGTGCCCCAGAATGTGTCTGTGAAGTTTCAGCTCAAAATACTCCACAGATCATTTATTATATAATTTTGAAAATGCCTGTTTTGAGTGGAAGCAGAAACACGCTGTTTTTCGGGCCTCTCTCTTTAAATGCAAATGAGCTGCTGCTCCCCGCCCCCTTTTCCAGAATAGCGCTGCACCATTACAGCTCGGACCTGCTAAAAACATCTGTTTTGGTTCTGATTATCATGTTTATCATGCTGAAATCATGCGTTTTAAACCATATGAGTTTAAACTTCTGATATAGGGTTTTCTGAGCGCGAGGGAGAGAAATCAGACGCGCTGGTTTTTTCAGACGCTTGCAGAAAAAGGCTTCCCAAAACAAAGTTACTGGGTTCATCTTTTTCACGTTTGCTTGGTTGGTAGATGCACCGGGGACCTGATTATAGCACTTACAACCTAGAAAAGTCAGATTTTCATGATATTTCACCTTTAAGGAACACATTCACCATTAAGGTTTTGCTTATTAGCAAGCATATTGCTAGCATATTGACTGTTTATTGGTACTTATAAAGCACATATTAATGCCTTCAAGAGTATTAAAGTGTATTTTAGATCCCTTTAACCCTATTGTATGCTTAAAGGGGTCATATGATGCGATTTCAAGTTGTTCTTTCTCTTTGGAGTGTTACAAGCTGTTCGTGCATAGATAAGATCCCTGAAGTTGCAAAGACTAAAGTCTCAAAACCAAAGAGATATTCTTTATCAAAGTTAAGACTGGTGAAAATTAAGAGCTTATTGAGGGAAAATTGATTTGTCTATTTGTTTTAGAATATAGTCTCACCAGGAGTAATCTTATTATTTTTTTAAACAAAAAACAAAAATGAAATGAAAAATAAGTCACACTTTAGTTTGAGGACCAGCTCTCAGCATTAACTATGACTTTTGCCTCAATAAACTCTTAATTTGCTGCTTATCAATAGTTAGTAAGGTAGCTGTTAAGTTTAGCTTTGGAGTGGATTAAGGATCTAAAATATGCTCATGCAGAATAAGGCAATAATAAGTGCTTTATAAGTACTAATAAACTAATAAACCCTAACCCTAACCCAATATTCTAGTAATGCATGCTAATGAGCAACTAGTTAATAGTGAGAACTGATTCTTAAACTAAAGTGTTACTGAAAAATTGTATATCATATTGATATTATTTTAATGCGAGTTGGTTGTCAGTTGTTGTTTTTTTATCACTACTTTGTTACTACTATTTGTTTCTTTTAAATATTGATCTTGCCATTAAAATAGCCATAGATGCTGGTATGGCAATACAAATAAACAAATAAATACAAAATATAGAATATAGTCATATATGTGTGTGTTTTATGAGTACTAATATATTAGTAATATGCATGCTAATACGCATCTTGTTAATAGTGAATATGTTTCCAAATTGAAAGTGTTACCAAAAAAAAATACAATGTATTAAAACAAAATGTTCATTCCTCTGACAACAAGTCTGAGAAGAAACTGTTCTCACGCTCTCAGCTCTGTGAGTTTGGCTGTTCCTGTAGTGATGCTCTATGATGGACACAGAAGTGACGTTCTCTGTGATTGAATCGTCTAAATGAATTGAAATGAACCAGCTCTCTCGCTCTCCTGCAGCTCTTCATGGATAAAGAGGAGGCAGAGAGCGTGTGGCTGAACAGACTGATCTCTCTGCGTCAGGAGAGGCTCATGGGGAGTCCAGTGTCCTGAGCAGATCCGGCTTCATCAGACCTGTGGACTCGCTGGAGTGCTCTGGGATTCCAGGAGCTAGTGCGCCACCTGCTGCTTTCTGTGGGAAATATCATTCAGAATTACTTTTCAGCATGCTTACTCTGATTCTTTGAGTGTTTATTTTACTTCATACTAACTGATAATGGTAATATTAAGCTTTTAGAAGTGATTTACATAAAACTTGTCCTTGTTTAGGTTTGAGCAGACATCCTTCTCATCAACACGAACGGCAGTTAGTGTGTTTAGTGTGTATTGGGGCTTTGTTGTTGCTGTTGTTCTTTTTTTCTCCTTTTTCAAAATAAATGATTGTTGTAAATCTTGGATTAAACTTTGTAGTCATAAAATGTTTATACGTAGCAAAGAACAGCTACGTGAAAATCTTTTGAGGAAGCACTGTACAGTTTCTGCACCTGAGTGTTTGTCATTTTTAATGTTCTACAGTGTTTTCATAATCAGACTTTAGTAAGTGAGGTACAGCTATGAACTCGTTGCATATTTTGGGGGGGGTTTCATTGCAAACAGCCTTCTAGACTAAAACAGATTTATTTTGCCTCTCTTAATACGGATATTCAGGGCCATCACTACAGTTGTGATGATGATTGATGTGTTTGATTAGGATAATTATATGATTATTTAAAATATTTCATATGAGATTTTTTTTTCTTTGTTTTCTAGACAAATTTTAATTTCACTGATGCCATCGTTCATTTTTTAAAAATATATATACTAGAAATATTTGATTTTGGATCACCTTTTCCCTACCTTTTGGATGATCTTTTTCTATACTAATATTCAGCTGTACTTAACGTGGTTATTTTTTGCTAAACAGTGTCACTACATTAACATGTTAACACAATGTGGCGCCCCCTCCAGCTGATGCTCAGTTCTCCGATGCCTAGAAACGGCCCTGCTGATATTGGCCAGTGTTGTTTATATGTGAAAATGTTTATCAGTGCTTGGATTCATACACACATACGTTTCTAAGGTTTCTTTGTGTTCACATACCCAGGTATCCATGCATCCTCTGTCAGAGCTAAAGCTGCACGCGGTGCGCTCTGGTGGTCTGCAGCCCCACATGCAGGGGACACCTCAGATGCTTGTACTACTTTTTTGCTTGAATGTCAGTAACTCAGCATTTGTGCTGTTTTATCTCTTTGAATGGATGTTCTCACGTTTATCTGCTACCAAATGAGGTTGTTTTGTACACTTACTCCTAAGCTCTGAAAGTTGGTGTCTTAAGTCAAGTTCAAGTTCAAGTTGAGCTTTATTGTCATTCTGCTGCATGTGAGGACATACAGTGGAACGAAATGTCGTGCCTCACAGGACCACGGTGTTACATAAATACAGGCATACAACAGTGAAGTAAAACAGTAAAAAACCTATACAGTAAAGCAGTAAAAACCTATACACAACTGACCTACTGACTGATTTTGATTATAAATATACTATATATATTTAAATGTTTACCTATACATAAGTTAAAAATAAAAATAAAAAATACAGACTATACGGATGCTTCACATAATACTGTACATGTGCAAAGAGAAACATCGTAGTCAGCAGCTGGCTGGGGAACAGTGCAGATGATTTGTAGTGCATGAGCATGTAAACGCACCTATTACGGAGTCTTTTGTGGGATTTATGTACACAAAGCAGTGTGTGTGAAAAGTGTCTAGTGCGTATAGAGGAGAGTATGTTTCTACAGGTGGTAGGCCCTATAGCACACTTCATTTTATCTTACTTTTAGGTGAATGATTTAAGTAAATGTTATATATAAAATTTTCATAGATTAGTTTTGCATTATTTCATTTGCATAGCATCAAAGTGATTTATATATATACAGTAAATAGAGGGTAAAATGGTGTTAGTCTTGACTTCACAGACTTCATTGTACAAAAGAAAGGTGGGGGTTACAGCCTATCTTGGATCTGCGAGTCTTGAACCAGGTCCTGCACAAGCTCCCTTTCAGGATGTTGACACAGAAATGCGTTCTGAAATCCGATCGACCTGAAAGACGCATACATCCACGTCTCGATTTTTCTTCGACACAGGCTATTTTTTCTGTTTGCTTTCAATGTTCGGGCATAACAGTACAAGGTCCTCTCTGGGCTGTCCCTGTCTCATGGAGGGTGACCGCCAACATGCTCTCGCCTGGCTAGCCCACCCAGACCTGGTTCTCAGGTCTCTTCGTGACAGCCCTTCACTGGTGAATTCCTCAGAGGAAGGACCTTCCTTCTCAGGGAAGGACCACCATCTGGCACCTACATCCAGACTTCTGGATCCTCCACGAGGGGCTCTCAGACAGGACACGGAGGACTTATCGCTCGAGCCAGAGCTCCCTCTAACAGGCAAGCTTATGCCTTGAAATGGTGTCTGTTTACTGAGTGGTGTTCTTCCCAACAGAAAGACCAATTGAGATGCCTGATCAGCTCTGTGCTTTCTGCTTTGCAAGAGAGGTTGGAGCGGAGTTTGTCTCCCTCCACCGACAAGTGTATGTCACTGTCACAGTCTGATCATCAAGTTTCGGAGAGATGCCAGAAGGCTAAATCCTCTAATACCACACCTTGGGATCTCTCTGTGGTCCTTTGTGTGCTGAGAGCTCCCTTTGAGCCTCTTGAGTCAGTCAAGCTTAAGATTGTGTCTTTACAGACAGCGCTCACCTCCATCATCAAGCTTAACGCCGGGCTCAGTACAGCACGCCTGGTCGCTCATCCCCTGTACTGGGCTAGGTGCCCATATGGTTCCCTGTGTGGAATGAGCTTCATTTCATATGTAGTACTGTCCTGTGGGTCAGTCCATGTGTGTATCCTCCACATGTCCCTTCCCTACAGGTAGGATGTGGTCTCCATAGTGGCCTATTTTTAGGTGTGCTTCCCCAGCATAAACCTGCTGTTCTTGGCTGTAAAAATGCTCTTTCTAGTAGATATATATTTAAAAAAAAAAAAAAAAGATTTCCAAAAAGTGAAAGCTTGTGAATAGTGGCTATGTCCTTCCCCACGGTAAGTAATGTCTATTCTGTCCAACGGTACGAGAGACTATGGGGCTTACACGGGGGGCTTACACGGGGCACTGGGTAGTTTACAGTCTCGTGCGTGCATTTGTACGCATTGTTGCATGTTTCCTGCGTTTTGTGCTGGACTCGTATTTTGTGGTTTCCGTGTTCCTTTTGTTCTGTGTTCACTCCTCCTGTTTGTTGTCAGTGTTACCCTTGTTAGTTGTCATGGTAATTAATTGTTCTCACAATATCATAGTTTGAAGCTACATGGGAGACACTGAAAGGCAAAATAGTTGCATGCAAAATATAATGTGATATATTACATAATACATTTCCATATATTGGAAACTATTGCTTATAGTAATATGCATTGAAAATATATGACTATGTATTGATGTATACAAATATATTTAGAAATGGAGACAAAAAAAATTTGAATATTCATAATGTTTTATCCTTTGAGTATAAATTGCACATAGATGTTCCTGTACACATATACACACATTCACTCAATGAGTTACAGCAGATCTCTAGTTCCCAGCATGCTTTGCTTCTGACTGTTAAAGGAGAGTAAAAATGTTCAAATTAAGTGTTATGTCGTGTTTTTTGCTGAGTATTAATATATGGGGAGATCTGTTAGTGTTTAATGTGTTATTATTCTGAAATGTAAAGTGCTTCTGGTGTGTGTAAGTTTGAGTAGAGGCTGTGTTCAGGAAGACGATTGACCAAACACTGTTCAATTATATGTTACTTTATTTAAAAACCAATGTTTGGTGCACTTGTCAGCACAGTCAGTGCTTTATTAAGAGCAGGTGTGCTTTTGCTACTGTAAACTAGCTGTATTTTAAAATATAAAACATGTATATCATAAATTATTGTTGAGCTTAAAATATATATATATTTCCATATATGTGAATATATACTGCATGAGTAAATATATATTCAGTATGTATTTTCACACATGCAGTACCATATCTTATCACATGTACATCTATATATTATAATGTGTATTATATAAATGTGTATATAAAATTACATATTGTGATATATGAGTAAATATATTGTCACATATTTTTCAATATATGAAAGCGGCAATTCCTTATGTATTATTCAATATATTGTAATATATGTGTCCCTGCAGCACAGAAGCAGTGTTGAGTCGCTGGGGGATATTTGTAGCAATAGCCAACAATACATTGTATGGGTCACAATTATACATTTCTCTTTTATGCCAAAAATCATTAGGATATTAAGTAAAGATCATGTTCCATGAAGATATTTTGTACATTTCCTACTGTAAATATATCAAAACTTAATGTTTGATTAGTAATATGCATTGCTAAGAACTTCATTTGAACAACTTTAAAGATGATTTTCTCAATATTTAGATTTTTTTGCACCCTCAGATTCCAGATTTTCAAATAGTTGTATCTCAGCCAAATATTGTCCTACAAATATCCCCCAGCGACTTAACACTGCTTTTGTGCTGCAGGGACACATATGTGGGTCCATTTTCCCAATTTAGGTTATATTTTATTTTATTTTATCTTACTTTTAGGTGAATGATTTAAGTAAATGTTATATATAAAATTTTCATAGATTAGTTTTGCATTATTTCATTTGCATAGCATCAAAGTGATTTATATATATACAGTAAATAGAGGGTAAAATGGTGTTAGTCTTGACTTCACAGACTTCATTGTACAAAAGAAAGGTGGGGGTTACAGCCTATCTTGGATCTGCGAGTCTTGAACCAGGTCCTGCACAAGCTCCCTTTCAGGATGTTGACACAGAAATGCGTTCTGAAATCCGATCGACCTGAAAGACGCATACATCCACGTCTCGATTTTTCTTCGACACAGGCTATTTTTTCTGTTTGCTTTCAATGTTCGGGCATAACAGTACAAGGTCCTCTCCTTTGGGCTGTCCCTGTCTCATGGAGGGTGACCGCCAACATGCTCTCGCCTGGCTAGCCCACCCAGACCTGGTTCTCAGGTCTCTTCGTGACAGCCCTTCACTGGTGAATTCCTCAGAGGAAGGACCTTCCTTCTCAGGGAAGGACCACCATCTGGCACCTACATCCAGACTTCTGGATCCTCCACGAGGGGCTCTCAGACAGGACACGGAGGACTTATCGCTCGAGCCAGAGCTCCCTCTAACAGGCAAGCTTATGCCTTGAAATGGTGTCTGTTTACTGAGTGGTGTTCTTCCCAACAGAAAGACCAATTGAGATGCCTGATCAGCTCTGTGCTTTCTGCTTTGCAAGAGAGGTTGGAGCGGAGTTTGTCTCCCTCCACCGACAAGTGTATGTCACTGTCACAGTCTGATCATCAAGTTTCGGAGAGATGCCAGAAGGCTAAATCCTCTAATACCACACCTTGGGATCTCTCTGTGGTCCTTTGTGTGCTGAGAGCTCCCTTTGAGCCTCTTGAGTCAGTCAAGCTTAAGATTGTGTCTTTACAGACAGCGCTCACCTCCATCATCAAGCTTAACGCCGGGCTCAGTACAGCACGCCTGGTCGCTCATCCCCTGTACTGGGCTAGGTGCCCATATGGTTCCCTGTGTGGAATGAGCTTCATTTCATATGTAGTACTGTCCTGTGGGTCAGTCCATGTGTGTATCCTCCACATGTCCCTTCCCTACAGGTAGGATGTGGTCTCCATAGTGGCCTATTTTTAGGTGTGCTTCCCCAGCATAAACCTGCTGTTCTTGGCTGTAAAAATGCTCTTTCTAGTAGATATATATTTAAAAAAAAAAAAAAAAGATTTCCAAAAAGTGAAAGCTTGTGAATAGTGGCTATGTCCTTCCCCACGGTAAGTAATGTCTATTCTGTCCAACGGTACGAGAGACTATGGGGCTTACACGGGGGGCTTACACGGGGCACTGGGTAGTTTACAGTCTCGTGCGTGCATTTGTACGCATTGTTGCATGTTTCCTGCGTTTTGTGCTGGACTCGTATTTTGTGGTTTCCGTGTTCCTTTTGTTCTGTGTTCACTCCTCCTGTTTGTTGTCAGTGTTACCCTTGTTAGTTGTCATGGTAATTAATTGTTCTCACAATATCATAGTTTGAAGCTACATGGGAGACACTGAAAGGCAAAATAGTTGCATGCAAAATATAATGTGATATATTACATAATACATTTCCATATATTGGAAACTATTGCTTATAGTAATATGCATTGAAAATATATGACTATGTATTGATGTATACAAATATATTTAGAAATGGAGACAAAAAAAATTTGAATATTCATAATGTTTTATCCTTTGAGTATAAATTGCACATAGATGTTCCTGTACACATATACACACATTCACTCAATGAGTTACAGCAGATCTCTAGTTCCCAGCATGCTTTGCTTCTGACTGTTAAAGGAGAGTAAAAATGTTCAAATTAAGTGTTATGTCGTGTTTTTTGCTGAGTATTAATATATGGGGAGATCTGTTAGTGTTTAATGTGTTATTATTCTGAAATGTAAAGTGCTTCTGGTGTGTGTAAGTTTGAGTAGAGGCTGTGTTCAGGAAGACGATTGACCAAACACTGTTCAATTATATGTTACTTTATTTAAAAACCAATGTTTGGTGCACTTGTCAGCACAGTCAGTGCTTTATTAAGAGCAGGTGTGCTTTTGCTACTGTAAACTAGCTGTATTTTAAAATATAAAACATGTATATCATAAATTATTGTTGAGCTTAAAATATATATATATTTCCATATATGTGAATATATACTGCATGAGTAAATATATATTCAGTATGTATTTTCACACATGCAGTACCATATCTTATCACATGTACATCTATATATTATAATGTGTATTATATAAATGTGTATATAAAATTACATATTGTGATATATGAGTAAATATATTGTCACATATTTTTCAATATATGAAAGCGGCAATTCCTTATGTATTATTCAATATATTGTAATATATGTGTCTCTGCAGCACAAAAGCAGTGTTAAGTCGCTGGGGGATATTTGTAGCAATAGCCAACAATACATTGTATGGGTCACAATTATACATTTCTCTTTTATGCCAAAAATCATTAGGATATTAAGTAAAGATCATGTTCCTTGAAGATATTTTGTAAATTTCCTACCGTAAATATATCAAAACTTAATGTTTGATTAGTAATATGCATTGCTAAGAACTTCATTTGGACAACTTTAAAGATGATTTTCTCAATATTTAGAGTTTTTTGCACCCTCAGATTCCAGATTTTCAAATAGTTGTATCTCTAAATATTGTTCTATCCTAACAAACCATACATCAATGGAAAGATTATTTATGTATAAATCACAATTTTAAAAAATTTACCCTTATGACTGGTTTTGTGCTCCAGGGTCACAATATATTATTCTTTATCATTTCTAATATACCGTTATGTAATATATAGATCATTCATATATTAGGAAGTATATTTTCTTTACCTAAGGGACTGTTGTCAGGGGGAAATGTTGTGACCACCAAAGACCCAAGTGCACCACAATATAAAAGAAACTTCTCAGTGAAGATGCAAATTACAGTCCAACTGACCAGCAAAAGCAATCAGAGAGGACCAGTCAAGTCACTGAATACTGAACAAATCATTCCTGATGAAATGCCAGTCCAGAGAGAGCCACTAGGTGATGGTGTTGCTTCACAAATGTGACCACAGAGAGATTTAAAGACTTTATTGTTGAGTTGTTTTGTGTTTGATTTGTTTCAGTGTCTTTAGCTAGTTTTAAGACAAAACAACAATGTAATGCTTAATTTCTCCAAATATATTCTGTTTAAGAAACAAACTCATTTACATATTACATGGCCTGAGGGTGAGTACATTTTCAGCGAATTTTCATTTTTGGGTGAATAGTTTTTTTGAACAAACTCATGTCTGTCCATCAATCACACGAGTGACACTGCTGTGGAGATACGATGCTAAGTAAGGTTGTTCTGTGCCTGCATGTAGACAAACCCTTTCAGAATATTCAACTATTATGAATACAAAAAAGGGCTGAAGTTCATTGAAGTCAGGAGCATGTGCTCCTGGAAAATGTAGATTTCCCTGATCTACATATGTGCATATTAAGATGTTTGAGGGCCAGAAGCATAAATTATTTGTCAATCAAATAACCGATTCTAATGAGAATTAGGTTACATTTTTAATTTCCTGGTAAATAAATGTTGCATTGATCCACACTACAAACTGGAAATATGTCTAGTTTATTGTTGACTATACACTATCACATATTCCAAACAGAAATGACCTCAAATAAGAAATTCATTATATATAATTTCTTTATTTCTTCTGCCATTCGAGTTTGAGTTTTCATCATTTTGGATTGAAATTATAGAAAGACTGGCGAAGATTGGAGAACGGGATCCAAAGTGTCAGGCGAGTGTTGCATGTTAGCGAGAGACGAGACCAGACAGTTAGGTGAAGGTGAGTTTAAAAATGATGCTATATTGATGTGCGCATGCCCAGCCGTTTTTGTTGAAAAAATCAGCATATGCTGGTTAGGTGTGTTTTGATGCTGGGATGCTGGTTTAAGCTGGTCATGTGCTGGTCCGACCAGCATAAAGCAGCAAAGGAGCAGCTTAAACCAGCAAAGGACCAGCATAAACCAGCAAAGGACTAGCATAAACCAGCAAAGGACCAGCATAAACCAGCAAAGGACCAGCATAAACCAGCAAAGGACCAGCATAAACCAGAAAAGGACCAGCTTAAACCAGCAAAGGACCAGCATAAACCAGAAAAGGACCAGCATAAACCAGCAAAGGACCAGCTTAAACCAGCAAAGGACCAGCATAAACCAGCAAAGGACCAGCTTAAACCAGCAAAGGACCAGCATAAACCAGCAAAGGACCAGCTTAAACCAGCAAAGGACCAGCATAAACCAGCAAAGGACCAGCATAACCCAGCAAAGGACCAGCTTAAACCAGCTCAAACCAGCTTAACCCAGCAAAGGACCAGCATAACCCAGCAAAGGACCAGCTTAAACCAGCTCAAACCAGCTTAACCCAGCAAAGGACCAGCATAACCCAGCAAAGGACCAGCTTAACCCAGCAAAGGACCAGCATAAACCAGCAAAGGACCAGCATAAACCAGCTCAAATCAGCATCCCAGCTTCAAAACATACCTAACCAGCATATGCTGTTTTTTTTCAACAGGGCATTCTAGCCTTAAAGGAGTAGTTCACTTCCAGAATGAAAATTCTGTCATCATTTACTCTCCCTCCACTTGTTCCAAACCTGTATGAGTTTCTTTCTTCTGTTGAACACAAACGAAGATATTTTGAAAAATGTTGGTATCTGAACAGTTGATGAGCACCATTGACTTCAATAGTATTTTTTTTTCCTATTATGGAAGTCAATGGTGCTCATCATTCATTCTGGAAGTGAACTACTCCTTTAACCTTAGAAGAACAGTTAAGCACGCCTACTTCAGTTTGATCTCAAACGTTAGATGTTAGACCGCTGGGGCAGATCATGAGAAAGTCTGTTATTATGGTCTTGTGCAATATCCTTACAGTACCAAAGCGGAGTTAATATTAGGCAATTGTTTCACAACTTTTATTATATAATATACCTCCGAAATATACAGAGGTCTGGACCTTGGGGACCTCATTTACCATGTTAGAGCAGACTGTTGCACCCAGAATGTGGTTGTATTTGTTAATGTCCCTTCTCTCATGGGGTGGGATCTGTTTTTGTCTCCCACCTAAGCAGCTCTGAACCACCCTTCATCTGTGAGTCCTGGAGATAAGAGCTCACAATGCTGTGTGTCAGGTCCGCCGGGCTCCACAGCAGTAACATTCACAAAGGTTTCCAGAGTAAGCAGGAACACAGTGTGCCTTTAGGCCTTCTTATCTCTGTTTTGATAATTAAAGGACAGACAAAGACCTGTGCAAATCAGACTGTAAATGTATGTCATCTGCTACCTATTACAGGTGCATCTCATTAAATTAGAATGTCATGGAAAAGTTCATTTATTTCAGTAATTCAACTCAAATTGTGAAATTCGTGTATTAAATAAATTCAATGCACACAGACTGAAGTAGTTTAAGTCTTTGGTTCTTTTAATTGTGATGATTTTGGCTCACATTTAACAAAAACCCACCAATT